>NW_027494730.1:0-308143 GCF_021521415.1 Bidens hawaiensis
CCACCGGTGTTTTCGGTTTGAAGGGTGTCTGTTGTCCCTTCCGCCAACAAGGAGGGCGAGAGCTGGATGAGGTGTCAAAGTTTACCCTTGACTGCCAAATACCTAGCCGCCTCTTTTTGTTCTGCCGGGCGGTCCTAACGTTGTTCTCCTTGTCCTCTGCTGGCTGAAGTGCTGGCTGAACTTGTTCTGAAAGTCCGCCCAGTCATATATGTGGTGGACCGGTAAACGATCGAACCATGCCCTGGCTGCTCCGACCAGAGTCATCTGGAACATGTAACACCACGTGGGTTCCGTCCAGTTACTGACGGTAGCCCCTGCAATGAACCTGTTCAAATGGTCGTCTGGGTCGGATAGACCATCATAAGTGCCAATGTTGGACATTTGTTTGGCACTTCTCGGGGCAATTGCTTCCGCAATGTCCCTTGCAAATTTTGACTTTCCTGCATTCGTAGCAGTTGGTCTAAAGGTTTTGGAGAAGTCACGCGGGTTTCTCTCCGCATTTGTTGGTTTAAAGGCTTCCCCAAAATTCCTTTTTGGCTGGGGAGTACGTTTCCTTACGCTTCCCTTTCGCCTTATGGCGAGGGTTTGCGTCGGTATCGGACTCCTCCCTCTCGTCGTCCGAGTACTAGCCCTCGCTGTTCATAATGAGGTGTTGGCGAGTACTGCCGAATTCGTCAGCCTGTTGAACTGAACGCAAGCGTTCGTCCAATTCAGCTTGGAACTCTTTCTGACGTGCTTCGGCCCACGCCTTCACTTGATCTAGTGTTTGGCGAGGGACCCTCGTTCGTTTTTCCAGCTGGGTATCGGTGAACCCCAGTGGAATATTTACTGCACTTGCTCCGGCTTGGGTAGTCGGGGTAGTGTTCGTAAGGATTGTATAACCGCCGGTGTTCCCCCCAGTTGCTGGGGTTGTTACCGGGGTTTCTTGGTCGGTTACTGGCCTTTGGACCGGAGTAACGTTAACCATTTCTTCAGAAAATTCGAAAAAAAAATTAGTTCTAGCTTTTATGCACGGATGGCGCCAATGAAGAAACACTAAGTGAACCCTGGACAGATTATAGATAATCTGGGGGTTAAGTAATGTTTCCCACGAGAATGAGGTCCAACAGAGACGGTTGTTCTTCAGGGGACCTTGCAAAACAAACACCGTAAGCTCGTCACTGAGAAGGGGGGGGGTTCCTCCTTGTGACCACCCTCCGGCGTGAGAATCAGACTAGATTGCTCTGAATATAAGTGTATATTAAGAGATTGCTAGATAACAGGATAGCAGATGATCTTACCATTCCAAGATGTTGGAGTATTTATAGCCGAATGTAGGTTTCCTAGAAGGTACAGCCGGCTGAATAGTATTCCTGTTCTACCAACAGTGGACTATGCACAGGCCATACTGGTTGGTGGATAGGTTACGGCCAACAGTAACAAAGTCGGCTGCACTATTCCACCAACTGTAGATTATGCACGTCCCACCTACTGTGGATTATACGCAGGCCATGCTGGTTGGTGAGTAGGTTACGGCCAACAGTAACACTATTCCACCAACTGTAGGCTGCGCACGCCCCGCAGTAAGGGTTGGTGAGTAGGCAGCGGCTAATAGTGACAAACAGTACTAGAGGGTGCTCCTCCTCGTACTGTTGTCGGTGAGCTGTCACCCTGTGATTGGCTCATGGGCTGTTCTGGTCAGATTGTCTGTCCTATCCATACCTTGGTAGGTATAGTACAGAAGATCTTTCAGAATCATACGGACTGGCTCATTTTGGCGGGATTGTTCCCGCCTTGCTCATTCCTTCATGTGACTACTGAAGTATCTATTGTCTTGTGCGTGTAGCCCTGCTGTCTGGCGGGTAGCCTTCCCTGATGGCTTGTATCCGCAACTGCGGGAACAGGCGGGGTACTTCACCATTGGGAGGCTTTCCCTGCGTGTACAGCTTGCGTACTGCGCGTAAGGTTCTCTGAGCATGGTGGGTCCTGCGGGAGCAGATGGCCTTTGCGCAGACGTCCCTGTTCAAGGTGAGTCTTGCGGGGACCAACTGGGCTCTGCTGGGATCTCAACTTGGCTTGTTTACACTACTAGATATATAGGCTATTTTGGCTAATTTCAGACCTTGAAAATTTCAAGAGGTAAAAATGAGAACTTTCAAAACATAAAAAACTGTCAAAAAACAAAAAAAGGTTTCCATTGCCGAGAATCGAACCCGGGTCTCCTGGGTGAAAGCCAGATATCGTAACCGCTGGACGACAATGGAAATCATCATATACATGTCCACAATGACTAAATATAAAATGTGGTGTTCAAATATCTAAAGCTAATTGCTTCAATCTAAGTTATCTTTCCTGAACTTGTCATCAAATTTTAGTCTGTGTTATCTGTGGAAAATGACAATTGTTGTAGGAGTTATATTTATTTTTTTTGTAAGGATTAGCTTTGCTTGGTCTTTTGTATTTTTGAACAATGAATCTAATTAGTAATGAGTAATGACCCAACCTAGGTAACAAAGGAGCTGCTTTGATGTTAGTCGATAAAACAGGCGAACGTCTTATAGTTATTTTTGTAATGTGACATTAGTTATGACTAGTGTTTCGTGTAGTTCGTGTAACATCATGCTCCTTACTAAGGACGTGTCTATAAGGAGTTCATGACTTTTTTGGTTTTCCAAGTGGAGACTTCTAAAGTCATTCGTTTTCTCTTCGAGCTTTTAACAATTTGATATGGTTGGTGCAAGTTAAGTCTCCGTCTAGTGATATTGTTTTATGAAGCATGAAAATCAATAAATATAGATGTAACATACATGTAGATGCGTTTATATGTCACATACAATCAGACATACGTGTAGGCACGCTTGTTTGCCAATGTAACTGGTAAGTGGTAAACAACTAAACATGATCTAAATGATATACAAAATGCAAGATAATTGCTGCATTTATATATCTGTGAAGTATTTATATTTGTCACATACAATCAAACATCATAAATACATACACAATAGGATATATTCATATAATAGGAGCTTAGAACATCAATGTTACTACTCTTTGGTTCACCAAACTTATTAAATCAAGATTAAAATTTCATTAATATAACCTGACAAACAATAATGTTAATTCTTAAAATTTCATAAATTTGGCATCACCATAACTTGCAGATTGCTTGATAAAACCATCTTTAAAATTTGAAGTTCAAATTGAGTTTAAAATGTGCAATTAAAAGAAAATGTACTAAAAAGCAAAATCAGACACTTGAGTAGAGAAAAGGATTGTGAAAAAAAATTTGGACCATTTCTCAATTTGTGCGTGTCATCCTTGCGCAGGGGCCATATGCTAATTTTCTCTGTATCGTTCCAATATTCATCTCTGTATCGATGTGGGATAAACTGTTTAGTTTCTTTTATTTTTATTTTCCTTTTGAAAAACAATGTTGTGCTTTATTTAATTACATGTTTAAACCTAGAGGTGGCCAATAAACCGATTAACCGAATAGACCGGAAAATTAAACCGAAACCGAACCGGTTTGGAACCGATTATGTATAAACCGGTTTGGACCCGAATCCCGATTGAAACCGTAGGTTCGGAACCGTTTTTGTAATTTTCTCCACCAAACCCGGTTCCAAACCGAACCGAAACCGATGGTAACCTGGTCAAGAAACCGGTTTCAACCCAAACCGAAATCGATCATAAACCGGTTTTGACTCTTGTTGACCAAACCGAACGGGTTTCAATCCAACCTGGCTTGTTCTCTGTTTGTTTCACCGATTTTTCATCTTCATATGTTTTTCATATGCATAATTTTCAACATAATGCAAGATGTTTTTTTTAATATCTTTTCCATCAACATATGTCAATGAAAAACACAACAATAGTTATATTCAACATATGCTCGTTCGTTTCATAAATAAACAAACATAAACGAACTTCCCGTCGAACGGTTTTTTTACCGAAGGTTCGGTTCGTTTACATGTGTTACAAATGCTGATTCAAGATTACCGTTGCCAACATTAACCACACCTGTAAACTGTCGGGGTTTCAGCGTAAAAGACCGAGAAGATAATAAACTCAAAACCGCAGACTCGAGAAGATCAAAAAACTTACGGTTTGTGCGAAGATGAGGAAACGAGAACGAAAAAAATTTAAACCATTTCTTGATTTGTGCGTGTCATCCTTACGCAGGCTCTGTATCGTTACAATTTCATCGGATGTCCCCGAAGGGACAGCCGTTGATTCCCAGTTGGGCTATTTCAAGCAACTCTAGGTTTATATTTTTTCCGATGTGGGATAAACTGAACCGACATGATGAACTTAATTCACTCTTTTAGTTAAAAGAAAACAGATTTTAATGTCGGATTTGATCTGAAGATATTATGAAATCCAGTGACAATTTATAAAATATTAAATATACTATTGTTTTATTAATTAGTTCAGTATTATATGTTCTGCCACTATTACGAATGACGTATTAGCGTTACACAAATATAATTTTGTATTTTAGAGTTAGAGAAAAAATATGCAGCTACTCTTTCTGTTTAAAAATTCTACATATAAAACAAATTTAGTGTTACATATGACCTATTTTATTTCGTTCTAATATTAATACTTTGGTATAAGTTATTTATAAGTTCTATTCAAACAATGTTTGCCAGTTCTAGTATTTTTATGCTCAGTTAAACCAAATTTTATTCTTAAATTCAGATCACGTGGGTGATTACTCTCATCGAAACTCATTAACGAAGAGTATGATTAGTAGAGGATTACTATAAAACGATTACAATAAAGTGGCAGGCAAACGGGCAACAAGCTGCGCCGCAACCCCCTTTTGAACAGCAAAGCCAATCTGCTAAAAACGAAGCTTTGGGACCTAGAAGCTGAAGAGGTTCCGTGTACGACGCGCTGAACCCTACTCAAAAATTTCACCAGCCTCTGGAGCCAGAAAACCAAATGTATCAAAGGCAAATGGTAGAAAGACATGTTGATTATCTAAACAAGCTTTCTCGTGTTTAACAACTTTGCCCGATTCAGCCTTCAACGCAGCCTGACCCACAACAAACCCATGGTCCCTGAGCCCAACAAGAGGAGACACTCCTGTAAGATCCACACAGGCGTGTTTCCCCCTGCCCACCCGAACACAAGAATATCAGCTGGTCGTAAAGTAGACCTCCCTTCAATAGGATCCGTGAGAAAGTTAACTGGGGCCTCCTTTTTAGCAGAAATCCCTGCCCGTTTAAGAACATCACACAGAACATCCCTAACCAGATCATGTCTGTATTTAAAGCCAGGCAATTCTTTGCAATGCACCGCATGGTCACCAAAAGAATCCAAACAGACCTTACGAGAAATTGGGCAAGGTTCATCCGTCGGGAACATAGGATTACGTGTAACTGTAAGTTAATCTGACTTTGTGATATTGTTTTATGGTATTTAACTTATTTTATAACTTTAGGATATTATGTTGAATATTATTAGGTATGTGGTATGTGAGTTAGGACTATTGATAAGTTATTTTATAAAAATGGAGAGCAAAATGAAAAGCTTAAGAACATAATTAAAAAAAAGGTTCCATTGCCGAGAATCGAACCCGAGTCTCCTGGGTGAAAGCCAGATATCCTAACCGCTGGATGACAATTGAATGCTTGTAATTTAATCTTCATATTTATATATATATATATACAAAACAGACACTACAACCATATAAGGTAGAAGAAGTAGCAAACATGAATTTTGGTCAATGTCAACTGCTTTCAGTTGCAGTCAGACATGGATTATGGTCAACATAAGGGACCAACAAGTCGAAATCAACTATAAAAGGTCAGCAGTCAAAAGTCGACTATAAAAAAGTTAAAAAGAGCCCGTTAAACTGAAATAAGGTAAGGTTAGTCCTCATATGAGTTATGACCCTACTCGGCTACTCCACAAGTGTGATTAATTTTTTCATCCGGTACATTTGTTTGTAATGCCAAAACGAACCAACGTCAAAGTTCTGACGGTTTTAACATTTTTTGTTGAATTTATAAAATGTGTACATGTAGCCAAGTGTTGTAAAAGTATGTTTACAAGGCCGAGTACTCTCCGATTACTCGCTACAAGTTATGTCATCGAGACGACTTTCTTTACCTCCGCCTAGTTACTAAGAACTGATCAAATGTGTTCAACCTCAGCCAGAATCGCATTTAGTCAGTAAACTTCGATTTTGATTTAAAAAAACAAAACATAATTCGTATTTCTATAATATTAAAGAATGAATATCATTTTTTAAATTAATGATTAGCAATTTTTAGAATAATTTATTATTTAAGAATGTATTTCTCTTATTTATATTGATATTCATCTATTTTGTTATAAATATTAGTAAACTTATGGTATTTGACATATATATAATATCGAAAAATTAATTTTCTTTATATTTATCGTGTCCGAGTAGGCGAGTACTCGAGTACACCCAACTCCCCAGTCGGCCGCCTAAGATCCGCCTAGCGACTTTTGCAACCTATGTAGGTCATTCGTCTAGTATTTTATTTTGTTTATCTTATACAATAAGATTAAGAAAAGATGGAGTGACGAAGATAGTACAATAAGCAGTCCAATCAATTTAACATTTAAAATCTTTGCTCGGGTAGATGAAATATGTAGAATTGAAGATTGTGTGTATTGATTAACACCCTTATTTGGTGATTTTGATTTCCTTTTTTTTTTTTCCAAAAACTTAAACCTACAATACCAACCGATCACTTCGTATTTAATCTCCAATTTTTATACAAAACAAACCCTAAATTGCTTTTGATACATTTTAAGTCTCTGCCCCCGGTGCTACGTTTCTGAAAAGAGCTAAGTGGGTCGTGCACAATAACTCATCGACGCCAAAGAACGATAACTTTGTTTTCAGTAGAATCGGTTTTGCCATTTAAAAGGAGTGGCAGCGCAGCTTGTTGCCCGCTTACTGCCCGCTTACCTGCCTCTCTATTGTAATTGGATCATTTTATTATAAATAAGATCAAATAATTTCTATAGGAAAAAAAACTTACAAAAATAAAAACCATAACAGTCTTGTAATTGCAATTAACCTTTTAGGATAGGTGCAATTGAAGAACAGATAATTTTTAGAGAAAGATTTGAGAGGAGTATTTATAGGGTTTCCGAGAATGCCCTTGGTCAGAGTTGTTGATGGCATGTTAATTTGAGGGTAGGGTTGGAAATAAAGTAAATGTGGGATTGTGATGGGCTAATTTGGATTTGGATATATGTATGAGTTTGGGTTAGAGTTTGGACTTAAGGTGTTATAAAATTGAATTGGGCCGGTTCATGCTTTTTTATTTTCAGTTTTTACTAAATGTGTAAAAACCAGGTAATTTAATTTTAGGAACCAATTTCGAGTATGGTCAACAAAAGTCAAGAACCAGGTCGGGTAGGAACTGATTCCGATTGTGGTCGGGGATTTGACCGGGTTTTGGGTAGGGCCGGGTATTGGTGGAACCGGTTCTGGTGGGGTTGTGTCGATTCTGGTTTCGGGTACGGTTCTAGGGAGAAACCTGTAGGTTGGGACCGATTCCCGGTAGGAACCGCTGGGTCGGGTCCAGAACCAGTTTGTGTGTAGATTGTATTTGTAAGGTGACATCCCCCCCCAGGGGGCGACATGAATTTGTCGCCGGTGAAGGGTTAGAAGAATACTATTATTTTATTAACTGGACCATTGGCAAGCCTTGAGAGGGGGGGGGGGGGGGGATTTTGGGCTACGACACCACCACACCCCTAAAATAAAAATCGTTCATTTGCTGACATGACGTCACGCATTAAAAAACATCCCCATTTTATAGCCCTCCACTGCACATGAAGTAAACTAACAAAAATTTCCATGTACAAGAGTTTCCATTTCATCTCAAACATATGTTGATTGACCGTGACATTAAATTTAAGGAACCTTTAAATTATAATATATATTGTGACATATCTTTCAATGTTTAATCATGTCCAAAGCAGAATGTCAAGTAGAAAGAACAGCCCACCAACCACCCAACTTTCCCACCAACAAACAAGTTGTATATTGTTGATTGAATACGGTAGATTTGTCTTTCAATCATAAAGATTATGGTTTTGTTGATATATAGTTTATACTTTATAAAATTGTAAATGTGGGTGGATATTTAAAAAAACATATGTATTACAATGATGTTTGTGATTTTTAAAATTGTGTCTTTGTTAATTTTAAATGTAGCATGTATTTAATATAATTTATTTCATAACTAAATAATAAAAATAATAAGATACAATTAGATCATATGTTATGGTTAACTAAAAGATACATAACACCCAGTCACATAGATAATAAACTTTAACTAGCCTATTATTTATCTATCACGTTGTGATGTAATTAATACTTAAATACAAGAAAAAAGAATAAAAATAAATGATTGTAGGTGTTGGTTGCATGTGATTGATGAGAGAAGTTGACCTCAGACGCTCACACAGCTAAAGTGTGGGAGGGCGTTAAGGGCTTGACGCCCAAAGATGATGGTGGTGGTGTGGTTTGGCGGATGAAATTTCATTAAAGTGTCGGACAATCTTAACACGCTAAAATAAGAGTTATCAAATTTTAAAACCTATATTTGATTTGCTATAACACTATAAAACTATGTACGTGTTACAAACATATTATGTCGCTCTATAAACCTATTTAACTCAATAAGTTAGATGTGTTATGCACGTCATAGATGGATCAAGTGGTTGAACAGGTTTAAACGCGTTTTAGTCGTGTCATTGGCGTGTTGACATGTTTATGACCGAGACCCATTTACCCAAAACACTAACTCGTCGAATCATACTAGTTACATGTCAGTATGTCATATAACACAGCTTCATAACATTTTGTTTATGAGTGGAAATGGTGGTAATTCATGGCACAATCCATTAGTTATTATTGTGTAAAAATATTCAGTTGGATAGCCTATACATTTATACGTGTTTATATATGAGTATAGTACTATAATGTTAATATGTCATACATCTATATTATATATAATACCCCACTTAAGAGTAAATTAAGACGTTTGGATTAAAAGAGTTACAAGTAATGAAGCACATAGTATAAATATAAACAAGGACAAAAGGATCATTATAACATCAAAATTCTTGTTCTTTAATTTGTTTTAAAATAGTACATTTTTTCCTCCCACATGTATAATCAATTTTTGTAAATTTAATATATAGTACAATTATTACCCTTCATCTTTCAATTATGTTTTATTTATATTTTCACTTTTAACCCAATTTTTCCCATAATTTTTAAACGTTTATAAATTTTCATACGTTAATATTTTTTTTAAAAAAATTGTACCATAAAAACGGGCATATTTTTCTCTTAAATCTGAGTATGGTATTGTTATAGTTTGTTTTTTAGTTAAAGAAAATAACATTTTTGCGTAGGGATGTTTGCGGTATGGTTTTGATGGTTTTCAAGTTAAACCATGAACTAAACTGTTAGTACCGGTTTTTTTGTCATCCCATTGAAAATTGAAAATGGCTGGCCAAGCTTAAGAAAAAAAATCAACCTTGAAATCAAACAAATGACTGGTTTGAATGGTTTTACGGTTTCAAACCAAACAATCGACACCCATAAACTTGTTACGTGATTACCAAGTCTATGTTTTCCGTTGCATTATACGGACACACGTCTAGTATAATATAGAGTTTGTTTAAGTGTTTGTATTTAAATATTTAATTATCTATGCACCATCGTCTCACTGTCTCACATGCACGTTTAAAGCAGCCCACGTCAGAAGTTTGGTAATTATTTATACACTTTTAACGAATATTGTTTTTATTTTACATATTTTCACTAAATAATAAAAAGAAGAGAATCCTATGATTCTTTAAAGATTCCCTGGCTTGTTATGTTTCTGCACGTGCTACAACTTGCCTTAAATAGTTAAATACGGCAATTATTATTATTATTATTATTATTATTATTATTATTATTATTATTATTATTATTATAGTTTAGTCCTAAAAAGGTAATTTGGATGTAAACATTATAGTTAAGTTATAATTATATTTGTATAAATAATCAAATAGAATTAACTAAAAATTAATATTTATATATTATATCGATTTTTTTTATAAATGTTATATTATTTGTTCTCTCATCTTATTTATAAATTAACATTTTGTTAACTTTTATATGCGAAAAATGAAACGAGTTTGATTCTAGGATTTTCACACAACTAGAACATGCATTATTTAAATTAACTAGATCACCCATTCCCTAATCGAATAAGTCATTAATGAAAATCTAAAGACCTAAAATCAAACTATCAACTGCAAATTGGTTTTTGATGCATGACCTAATTGAACCAACCAGTTTTCAACTCATCTTGTGTTGAACCGGTGCAAAATAAAAATTGAAAATTTGGTTCAAAAACCAGTCTAATTCGTTTAACTTGTCGACGTCATAGCCAAGGGGATCAAATGACAACGATTTCAAGAGTATTTAATCAGAACAGTAGTATAATGGGCTCCTGCCCATTCTTTAATAACAACAATCAAAGAACACGAAAGGCATTTAGACAGAGAAATATTATAAGAAACACTTGATAACATTTAGCAATATCTTTTCATTTAAGATTGTTAATAACCATCAACTAAAAGATATGATAAGCAATTTTTTTCATACGACATTATTTATGACATGCCACCAACTAAATATTAAAGGCGTGTACACTATTTTACACTTTGCACGTTATATAAAACTTTATTATAATATTATGACACAATTGCGAAGTTAGTCCCTGACGTTTTTCTAAAGTAACAAGATTGGGTACTAAGGTTTAAAAACTGCAAATATGGGTACTAAGGTTTTAATTTTGTAACAATGTTAGGTACTAACTTTAGCTTCCGTTAAATGTTAACAAAATTTGTGTCAATTCGTCGTTGTAACGCTCGGGTTTACCAATGCTTAGGCTTCAACGCTCGGATTTTAACAACGCCGATTTTTGATTTTTACTGAACGAATAAACATGTTATAAATATTTTCATTTTTTTTGTATGTGAATCTTTTTATATACTAATTCAACAAATTTATATTTTGTGCTTTATTAAGTTACCTTTACTATATATTAACGCGTATTCGGTAGGTATTGGTTACGTTAGTAAAGGTATCTTAATAAAGCCCAAACTATAAATTTATTGAATTAACATATAAAAAAGATTCACATATAAAAAAATTAAAGTATTTAAAACGATGTTTATTCGGTCGGTAAAAATCAGGCGTTGTTAAAATCCGAGCGTTATGGTGACGAGTAGACGCAAATTCCGTTAACTTTTAAGTTTTAACGGAAGTTAAAGTTAATACCTAACATTGTTACAAAGTTAAAACCTTAACACCCATACATTTTAAACTTTAGTACCCAATCTTATTACTTTAGAGAAACGTCAAGTACTAACTTCGTAATTGTGTCTAATATTATTTTATGAACATCATAAATTAGAAAAACACATTAAAATAAGCCAGTCACCATCAACATTCCATAATCATCCTATTATAGGATCATGCAACATAATTCAAACCACAATAGAAATTGAACACCAAATAATTATTTTTTAATAATATTACCATACTAGTCAACTTTAGTAATATTACCAATTTCACCCATGCATTCAAACTTTATTCAATTCAGTACATAATCATATCTTTAGAAGCCAATACATGTTGCCAACCATAAACATAACTCAGTGAGTCACTCACATCCGCGCCACCACCAGAAAAACAACCTCCAACATCAATGGGTTGTTCCATAAACGCGATGATCTCCTCGAGAGACCGCAGCTTGTGGCTGAGCTCGGTCACTTGAGCCATTAGGACCGAGTTCTCAGCCTCCAAACTTAAATAATGCTGAGTGGTCATACTAATACTATTCATGAGTCGGTCATTCTCACTCCTGAGTTGACTCAGCTGATCTCATGAGGTCATTCAAATGCTTTTGCTTCCTCATTCTTGACCGCCTTGCCGATTCTCTATTCGATAACATTCTTCTTTCCCTCTTGTTAATCTCTTCTTGAAGATCCAAACCACCCGACGACATCGTTGCACCACAGTAAGAATCCAAAAATACTAAAAATACCAAAAAAACTAAAATAAAAATATCAAATTTTTCAAGAAAGTTAAATTTGAAGATTTTGAGATGAAATAAAAGGACCCAGATGGTGAATTAAACTTTAATTTTATTACTTAACTAATTATAATATTATATATTGCATATTTTATAGATTGGAAGCAGAGGAATGCAGAGTCTTTAAATTATGAAATTACCAAAAATAGCAAATTTTTCAAGAAAATTGAAACTGAAGATTTAAAAAGGGAAATTAATATGACCCAGATGGTGAATTAAGCTTAAATGTGATTAATTAGTTCAAAATAAGATTGTGTCGGATAATCCGTATATCGAAAACAGAGGAATGAATAATCTTGAAATGAAATAAAACTGAAATTAAAGATTTTGAGATGAAATTAAGAGGACCCGGATGGAGAATTAAGATTTTATTTGATTAATTAACTAATTTTAATCTTATATATTGGATAATTTATAGATAGAAAAACAGAGGAATATAAAAAAAATAGCAACTTTTTTCAATAAATTTGAAATTAAAGATTTTGAGATGAAATTAACAAGACCCAGATGGTGAATTAAGCTTCAATTTGATTAATTAGTTTAAAATAACACAATTTATCGGATAATTTAGAGATCAGAAAACAGGGGAATGAATAATTATGAAATTGAATAAAACCAGTAGAGGAAGACAACAGAGAAAGATTGAACTAAATGGGTTCTTCTCCAAAATGTGGAATTGATCATACACCCAGAAACAAACAGTTCTCTAAGAATTTGAGACATTAATTTTGAACATTGAGGATCGTAAATCGAACATGAGTGACAAAAAACAGAGGAAAACAGGGGATTTTGTTGGATTTATGAAAAAATGTGTAGTTGAGTTGGGAATTTGAAGGTAATTAATAATAATAATAATAAGATTGGATTTGTAGGAAAACAGAGAAGATATTCAAGAAGTGATGGAGGCTTAGGATGCTAGAGAAAGGAGGACAATGGGGAGAGAATATGGAATGCTTATAGGCTATATATATAGAAGGTTGTATGGTGTAAACATTCATTAATTACTTACTGATGTTTTAAACTTAATATATAAAACGACTATGTAACTGTTTTTGTCTGATCAGAGTGGGGCAACGAGGTTCTCTAATTTGAGGAATGCGATGGCATAAATAAAAGAAAGTTGTTGTTTTAAAAAATAATTGTATTTGTATAAAAAGAAATGTTGAATGAATTGATCGTGAATTATCGGATTAACTACCCATAGGAAATATATTGATAGCAAAGACAAGGTGAGTTAGTAAACAACATATCAAATTCATTTGGGGTGCTCTTTCAAAACAACACATAAAAGTAATAGGCTTTTAAAGGTTGAGGGTTCAAGTCTCCTCGTTATCAAATAGGACGTAATAATTTATAAATAGAGTTAGACTTTCGTTCTAAAATATAATTAAATGTATTAGGTTTAACATAAAAATGGAAATGAAGAAATGGAGTAATTTCTTCATACCCAACTTGGTATAAAATTAAATACATTACTATTTAGTTTAAAGTTCAATATGTAAATGAGCTGAGTCGAGTCTAGAGCTTGGCTTGTTTTGAGTTCTTTCTCTAAATCTCGAGTCTGGATTGTGAGTTGTCTTATAAGCTCGGGCTTGGCTCGAGCTCGACATGTTTATTATTTACTAATTAATATATATGCTCCTAATTATTTTTATATATTTTGAGAAAAACCTTAAGCGAGCCTAAGTTCGTCTCGAGCTCGTGTAGTATCTTAAACGAGCCAAAGTTCAGCTCGAATTCGACCATGCAATGTAAAATTAATACGTAGAAGTACAAATAGGGTAAAAACTTAAAAATACCCAGGGTTCAAGCTCGGACTCGATAATTAAACGATCTTTAAAGTTCGGCTAGTTTCACGCTCTTTAACATTTCATGATCAGCTCGGCTCGTTTACACCCCGCTCACTACATTGGTATATCAAATCATTTTTTAAAGTACAATACTCACCCATCTAACATTTATCATTATGTACTCTTTTACACACAAACAATTGATCATAAATAAAGAGTATATTTATGGACATGAGGGACATGGGCCCTGTTTTGTAGTATTGATTCAGAAATGGGCGGTGACCCAGTGATCTCCAACATTGGTGATTGGACCCAAACTGTACGGACTGCCATTCTTTAATTCAACCCAACCTTTTATGCATGTGAAATCTGTCAACTTTTGTGCCACAAAATATCTTTAGAATCTTTTAAATTCACTGTCAATGAGTAAATAGCATCGGATGCTGGTATCAAACTGTTACCGTACCTGTATCGTGTATTTTTTACTAATTCGAAACCCACTTTTTAAGTTTTTCGGGATTGGTATTCTTGGTACCATCGGTAACAGTACTGGTTAGGTACGGTTCTGGTACCAATTTTTGATAATTTTCAAGATCGGTATTTTCAGTACTAGTTCGGTACGGTATGGGTACCGAGCTTATCCCTAGTAATCAATTGTTTCAATGAAAATTGCGAGACTAGACGTTGTTTTGGGTTAATGCCTCAAGCTAGGCCACCAATTTCAGGTCTGCCAAGGCCGTTAATGGCAAACCCGTGCGTTTGTTAACGGACGTTAAGGGGAAAGAAAAATTGTACATGCTCTAACCCAATTTAATGCTGTCAAGTTGAGTGGATGTGTAATGGGCACCAAGCCACTAGGCTTTAGAAAACTTGAAGCTGAATCATAGGAGCGGGTGATAACCTTTTTAATGTATTTAATTTTTGCTTTAAGTAGATTGTGAAAATACATATATTTAGCTCGTAATCTATATGTATCTACTTCGTATGAGATACATACATATATACTAGTAGGAGTGCCCGCGCTTTGCGGCGGGTATTAAAATATGAGCAAAATGTGTTTTGTAATCACATTTGTGGCAACTAACACATACATGGATTGACCAGGCAAGATTCAAAACTGTAACTATATATATAATTACACCAGTGCAAACTTAAAACTAATTAAATCAACGCTAAATTTGGTTAAATAGGTTAGATTGGAACACATATAATCACAAAATACACACTAAAGATAACACAAAGCGTTTAATGCATGTTAAAACAAAATGAGTCTACTAAGTTTACGCAAGGATATATTATTGAGATATTTTCATTATACAAAAAAATTGTCCCAGTTAGGATCAGTCTGCATTCATTAATTAAAGTATAAAGTAGAAGACAATATTATAAAAAAAAGTATAGTTCATAATTCATAACTTAACTTTACATTTGAAAGAAATAAATTAATAGTTGTAGAATACACACATGCAGGAATCTGAATACAAATAGCTTCATTAATGTAGGCTCAAGCAAGTTTCACCGAACATAACTACGGGTCTCTTGATATGAGAGCGCGACCTTACCAATTGATATTCCTGGAGCAAATAGACATTATATATACGACTCAAAAATAAAGATATATCATTAAATGTAAGAACATTAGAATGATCAACAAACAACATTAGAGGGTTAAAACACTTGAGCACATTCAAATCAGGCTCACACAGATTGGCTTGACAGTCGACTGAAACAACAGGCTCACCAAGTCGACATGGACCATGTTGAAAAAGAAGCTGCAGATCCAGCCACGGTTGTACAGGTTGGGCTAGCCCAAAATTCATCTTTAATGAATACAGCCTGCTAATTTCCTTTTATTCATATATGTCCAACTATTATTGTACTAATTAATATTGCTTTTTAAATCATAAGTGACAGAATTTAAAGTTATTATTTAAAGGTAGGGCCAAGCACAACAACCCATAACTATAAAGTTAATCGCAATTCATCTCAAGATTTACCTTGCCTATCTAAACTATAAAAAAAAAAGACCATAATCTTGGAGGTAAAGAATACCCTAAACAATAACAAGTACAAAAGGGTGTCCTTTATCCACATAAAAGTGTGGTACATCTTCAAAGAACACGTGTGAAACAAAAAACAACTAAAACATACCTGGTCATCTAAATTTGGAGGGGCAGAGCTGGTTCGAGCAGGTACCTACAAATACATACAGCTTATAAAAAGGTCATGAAACTGTATACAGTATCTACTTATCTAGATTAAGAAAACTGAAAAAAGTGTTCTTTGCACATAGCTATGATTATATTCACTCTACCATAGGTCTACCTTGCCCATCTAAACTATAAAAAAAAAACAGAATCCATGAAATTGGATCAACAAGTAATTGTGAAAGCCAAACTAGATCGAAATTAAAGAAAAATAAAATCACCTTAATTGGCCATGGTTCGTCTTGAAGGTGTGGCTATAGAAACTGAATTGCAAATCCTTGAAAATCAAATGAGAAGGGAAGAACCCAAACATGTCGACTTAAAAGGAATAGGCCGTTTCAATTCCTCATTTCAGTTTCGATTCAATGATGATTGCAATTTAAGTCACCATAAAGTTCTTCATTCAATTTACTAGATGTTGATTGTGACGATTTAAAAACCCTCCGGATTGGTCTCAATGATGATGCCTTGAATGATTGTTAATGCGTGCGCCTGAGAGAGTTAATTCCGGCATGATAGTTTAATGGGTCATTCAATTTAACGGCGTCTCCATGAGAGAGACCGGATTGATCTCAATGATGATGCCTTGAATGATTGTTAATGCGTGCGCCCGAGAGAGTTAATTCCGGCTTGATAGTTTAATGGGTCATTCAATTTAACGGCGTCTCCATGAGAGAGAATGAAATTAGGGTTAAATTACTATTTTAGACATCTTATATCTGTTATAGATAACTAGATTTTATCCGCCATATTACAGGGTTGTTTTACATTATTCGTTTTTAATATTTATATATGTATATTTGGATTTTAATTTTATTTATTGTAAGAAAGTTAATAATTAATATACTTGATTAGATTAATAATTAGTCTACTTGGATTTTATTTATTGGATTTTAATAATTAATATATTTGATTATATTAATAATTAATAATTAATATACTTGAGGTTTGATGATTAAATGGATTTACAAATAAATGATATGTTAAAATCCGGTTTAAAAATTATC
Organism: Bidens hawaiensis; assembly: GCF_021521415.1. Lineage (NCBI taxonomy): Eukaryota > Viridiplantae > Streptophyta > Magnoliopsida > Asterales > Asteraceae > Bidens > Bidens hawaiensis. The sequence goes on from NW_027494730.1 coordinate 17,148, forward strand.
TTGGTTTGGTGATACCCATTACCCGTTTATTTTCTTTATTATAAAATTGTTTATTAATTATAAATAATATATTTTTTTAAATAGGATATTAATTTTTAGTATATCCCTATTTTATAAGATTTTCATATCAAATATTTGATTAGATTAATTTTTAATATAATGAGATGTTATAATCCGTTTAAGAGCTATCTGGGTTTTGTGAGACCTTTACCCGTGAATTCGGGTTAAATGCGTGAGAAGCCTTCATTTACAAATAAAACAATATGATGGCTTGAGAGAATGGTTGTTTTACATTTTTTATTTTTTAATATTTATTTTTTGGATTTTAATTTTCTTTATTGTAAGAAAGTTAATAATATATTTAGGGTTTGATGATGAAAAGGTTTCATAAATAAATGATATGTTATAACCCGTTTAAAAGCTATCTGAATTTGGTGACCATGACTAGCTTATGTTTTTTACTATAAAATTGTTTATTAATTATAAATAATATTTTTTTCTTTTTAAATTGGTTATTAAATTTTAGTATATCCCTATTTTATAGGATTTTCATATCAAATAATTGGTAAGATTAATTTTTAATTTAATGAGATGTTATAACCCATTTAAGAGCTATCTGGTTTTGGTAAGACCCATACCCATGAATTTGGGTTAAATCAATGAGATGCCTCTATTTAAAAATTAAGCAATCTGATGGCTTCCATAAAAGGTGGGAGCGACCACATCACGACACGTAGGATTTTAGGAGTTTCGTTTATATATATATAATACACAAGTCATGGGCAAATTAAGACACTTCTTTTTTAAGTAATTTACAACTTATAATGCATAATGCACACACTATATAGAATGTAAGATAAGGACAAACTTGTCCATTAAAAAATATGCCTATAAATAGTTACCACATTACCCCTCAACTTTACTCAGCAATTTAAGATATAGTTACAACTTTAAACCTTCATATTTACCAATGTATTTCTTTTAAATTTAATTGTTAACCAACTTCCCACAAATGATTTTCCAACGGCTGTAACTTTTTCATATGTTAATATTCTTTTAAGAAAATTACACCATAAAAATGAGCATTTTATTGTCTTTAATTTGGGTATGGTATTGCTATAGTTTATTCCAATTAAAATTAGGATGTTACGTATGGGTGTTCACAATTCGGTTTTAACAGCTTCTAAGTTAAGCAATAAGTCAAACCGTCGGTTCATATTTTTTCATTGAAAACCGAAACTGAATCGTTGAAAATTCAAACCGAATCGTTACTAATGGTTTGGTTTCACACATTGAGCTTCAATAATAAGTTTACCTACCGGCCCGGTTTTATATGGCCAATTTTCAGTATAAAGCATAAACCAAACCGTTTGCTATGGTTTGAAAATTCTGAAACCAGCTGACCAAAAGTGATGATCGGTTTAAACGTTTTTATGGTTTCAAACGAACCTTGAACATCCATAATTTTTACATGATTACTAGAATTTTTGTTCCCCACCGCATCGCACGACCATCCGTCTATACTATTTATAATGTTGCACTCATGGGCAAGTTAAGACACTAGGTTTTTAAGTAATTTATAGTATTCAAAGCTTTATGTACACCCTATAAAGCATGTAGCATAGGGGCAAAGTTGTCCACTACCTTTACGTAAATTCAATTTGTTAGAAAATAGTTACGAAATTGGCCCTTAAACTTTACTAACCTTTTGTAAATTTAAGAAATTGTTATAACTTTTACCCCTCATCTTTACTCATGTATTTGGCAGGTTTATATATTTTCTTATTTTTCTTATATCTATATCTATACTATATATAATACACAAGTCATGGGCAAATTAAGTCACCTCTTTTTTAAGTAATTTATAACTTATAATGCATAATGCACACACTGTATAGCATGTAAGATAAGGACAAACTGGTCCATTAAAAATATGCCTATAAATAGTTACACCATTACCCCTCAACTTTACTCAGCTTTTGTAAATTTAAGATATAGTTACAACTTTGGACCTTCATATTTACCAATGTATTTCTTTTAAATTTAATTGCTAACCAACTTCCCACCAACGATTTTCCAACGGCCGTAACTTTTTCATATGTTAATATTCTTTTAAGAAAATTACACCATAAAAATGAGCATTTTATTGTCTTTAATTTGGGTATGGTATTGCTATAGTTTATTCCAATTAAAATTAGGATGTTACGTATGGGTGTTCACAATTCGGTTTTAACAGCTTCTAAGTTAAGCAATAAGTCAAACCGTCGGTTCATATTTTTTCATTGAAAACCGAAACTGAATCGTTGAAAATTCAAACCGAATCGTTACTAATGGTTTGGTTTCACACATTGAGCTTCAATAATAAGTTTACCTACCGGCCCGGTTTTATATGGCCAATTTTCAGTATAAAGCATAAACCAAACCGTTTGCTATGGTTTGAAAATTCTGAAACCAGCTGACCAAAAGTGATGATCGGTTTAAACGTTTTTATGGTTTCAAACGAACCTTGAACATCCATAATTTTTACATGATTACTAGAATTTTTGTTCCCCACCGCATCGCACGACCATCCGTCTATACTATTTATAATGTTGCACTCATGGGCAAGTTAAGACACTAGGTTTTTAAGTAATTTATAGTATTCAAAGCTTTATGTACACCCTATAAAGCATGTAGCATAGGGGCAAAGTTGTCCACTACCTTTACGTAAATTCAATTTGTTAGAAAATAGTTACGAAATTGGCCCTTAAACTTTACTAACCTTTTGTAAATTTAAGAAATTGTTATAACTTTTACCCCTCATCTTTACTCATGTATTTGGCAGGTTTATATATTTTCTTATTTTTCTTATATCTATATCTATACTATATATAATACACAAGTCATGGGCAAATTAAGTCACCTCTTTTTTAAGTAATTTATAACTTATAATGCATAATGCACACACTGTATAGCATGTAAGATAAGGACAAACTGGTCCATTAAAAATATGCCTATAAATAGTTACACCATTACCCCTCAACTTTACTCAGCTTTTGTAAATTTAAGATATAGTTACAACTTTGGACCTTCATATTTACCAATGTATTTCTTTTAAATTTAATTGCTAACCAACTTCCCACCAACGATTTTCCAACGGCCGTAACTTTTTCATATGTTAATATTCTTTTAAGAAAATTACACCATAAAAATGAGCATTTTATTGTCTTTAATTTGGGTATCATATTGCTATAGTTTATTCTAATTAAAATTAGGATGTTACATATGGGTGTTCACAATTCGGTTTTAACAGCTTCTAAGTTAAGCAATAAGTCAAACCGTCGGTTCATATTTTTTCATTGAAAACCGAAACTGAATCGTTGAAAATTCAAACCGAATCGTTACTAATGGTTTGGTTTCACATATTGAGCTTCAATAATAAGTTTACCTACCGGCCCGATTTTATATGGCCAATTTTCAGTATAAAGCATAAACCAAACCGTTTGCTATGGTTTGAAAATTCTGAAACCATCTGACCAAAAGTGATGATCGGTTTAAACGTTTTTATGGTTTCAAACGAACCTTGAACATCCATAATTTTTACAAGATTACTAGAATTTTCGTTCCCCGCCGCATTACACGACCATCCGTCTATACTGTATATAACAGCACTCATGGTCAAATTAAGACACTAGGTTTTTAAGTAATTTACAATACTCAAAGCTTTATGTACACCCTATAAAGCATGTAGCATAGGGGCAATGTTGTCCACTATAAAATATGTTTTACGTAAATTCAATTTGTTAGAAAATAGTTACAAAATTGGCCCTTAAACTTTACTAACCTTTTGTAAATTTAAGAAATTGTTACAACTTTCACCCCTCATCTTTACTCATGTTTTTGGCAGGTTTATATATTTTCTTATTTTTCTTCTATATCTCTAAATATGTTACGTTTAAGGAAAAAACAGAGCTTACCGATGCATCGTACTTATTTTTGTCGACATTTCCATATAAAATTTATTCTATAATGAGGTATGGTTTATAATGTGCAAGTCACTAAAGCATTGTTGTACAATTCAAATATGTAATTATAAATCAATAAAATATTTAAACACATAAATATGCATTAAAGTATAACCTATGTTATGTTTTAGTTTATAAAATCTAAAATTATAAATTTAGTCCTCCATTTATACAACTCATTAAAAAAACAAAGCAATAAAATCAACTCAAATTAATGTTGTACGAATTTGTAATGGCTTCACAAAAAGTATAAAGGCCAAACTTAAACCGTGGGCATAACCATTAGCAATGGGTTTTCGTCGAAAACCAAAAACGACCTGCCAGAAGTTAATGGAAAAAATTAACCGTGAAATCAAGCCATTGACCAGCTTGAACGGTTTTACGGTTTTAAATCAAACAACGAACACCCATAAACTTGTTACATGATTACCAAGGTATGTGTTTCCCGCTATATCGCGCGGGCACCCGCCTAGTATATGTGTGTGTATATATATATATATTCGCGATCTGCATATTTTTTTTCTTTGTTTTTTCTTTTCAAACATTAATAACATGAAAAGAATGAAAAAACAAAAATATCAAAAATTAGTGTTTAAAAGTGATTTTCATAAGGTTTCAATAAAAAAATAATCAAACGCTTAAAACCCGTTTGACGTAGGTGATAGGCCCCATCAGGCCTATCTTTCATCATTTTAACCAAACAATGTTTGACATCTTGGGGACCCATTGTGGGATCCCTTTACCAAATTATCAGTCTAATGTTTTCTTTTTTATTTAGATCTCTCAACTTTACTTTTATACCTCAAAGTCTCAAAAGCCCTTTAACTGCCAAAGATTAGGGGTGCAAACAAGCCGAGCTATTCAAGATCGGCTCGTTAAAAAGCTCGATCGAGCCGAGCTTAATGGAGCCCGAGCTCGACCTAAAAGTAAGCAAGCTTAATAAACGAGGCCGAGCCCGAGTTTCACTTATCGAGCTCGAGCCGGCTCGCGAGCCTAAACTAGCCTGTCATTTATATGATTTTTTTAAAAATATTTATTTAATAATTATTAATTAATATATATAATTTTATAAAAAATAAGTAAAAATAACTAAATAAGATATATTATTTTATACATAAAATTATAATAGAGAAAATATATAAAAATAATTGATAAATAGTAAACGGGTCGAGCCCGAGCCGTGCTCGAACTTGAAAAACTACTCACGAGCCGAACTCGAGCTTTGAAAATAGAGCTCGAAACAAGCCGAGCTCGAGCTCTGTGTAAGCTAAACGAGCTGAGCTCGGGCTCGGCTCGTTTGCACCCCCACATAAGATTTATTTGTGTTAGTAGTGTATAAATATTATGAAGAATGAAACCAACCAATGAAGGATTGCCGTCTCATATTTTATAACTCTTAGGAGATTCGTGGAGATTTATCAGGGGTATATAAAGATTTATAGAACTAGCTAATCACACACTGTAACGCCCGTTAATTTCAGATAAGTGATTTAAAGCATGTAAAGTATGTACATCTCTCGGGATTTATCCGACTTTCCTCGGAGGCTTTACGTCATCCCGGTACGTTAAAATTATGTAACTTTCCACCCAAGTTGCTACACACTTTATACTTGAGGGGCTAGAATGAAACTTCTTATTTTATATCATAAAAGAATGAAAAACCCTAACTCATAACCCTAGGTGCAGCCGATCGCAGCTAAGAACCTCCCTGCTCGTTTTTCTTCTGCCTCTCCATGTTTCAGCCGTGAAAACTTCAATTCAAGGTCGGTTTTATGATTCCACATGTCTTTTACACCTTAATTGATCATATTGACGCGTTTATTGGTCGTTAAGATTGAGTTTTGATGATAACAGCTTGCTGACAGATTAGTATACCTTTATTGTAGGGTCCGTAACGCGATGTTAATCCACTGTTTTTGATCGATTCTTGATTCCATGATGTTCTACTTTGAGTCTAGTTTCCAGAAACGTATAATACGTAATTTTTGGATGAGATTTGAATGGTTTTTATGAATTTATAAAATCGAGTGTCAAAGCTGATGCGGGATGACGGATTCTGGTCTGTCTTCCAGACGTCATAACCTTTTTTCGACAGGTACAAATTGATTGGTTCCACTTCTGGAAGTTAGTATTTTGAGTTAGGAACCAAACTCAATTGGAATCGTTTAATTTGGTTCGGTAATGAATTTTATAAAAATAAAACCATTTTGTTGCGCGCTGAAATAGCTGCACATACCTTTCTGTGTTTGAGGAATTTTTATGATTTTTTTGTCCAATATAAAAATATAATAAAAATATTTTTATAAACCTAAGACATTTATTAAAGTCTGGTAAAAATTTAATAATTTATTTCAAAGGTTATCCTATGTAATTAAATGCATCTTCGCATGATAAAATCTACACGTTTTACTTGTTATTGATCGATAAGTTCGTTTTAGGCTTAACCGGTGGATGTTCAATTGTGTTCTTGTCGGGGCTGTTTGAAGTGAGTTTTTGCACCACAATCTTCCTAGGTATGTCCCGTATATCATACTCAAAGATCATGTTCTTAGGTGTTCGTTAAGTTGATCAACTAGTTGTAGTTTGATTGTTATGTTCGGTTGTCTAGAATTGTTGAGTTTGATGCGTTAATCGGTTGGATGACCAACCGAATCAGTTTGCATGGCCCTAGGGGAGTCTAAGGGCTGTGGGAAAATTATTTTTTTGATGCTCGGGGTTGTTGTGGTTAGTGCTTCGTCAATCGAGTCGGCGATGCGCGAATTTTCGTTTAAACGTTAAAGTAAGAGTTGTAAAAAGGAACCGTCAACCCTATCAACTCGGGTGACATAATCTTGATGAATGAAAAGATTTAAAATGGAATTTGGTTCATTCGGGGCTAAGTCGTTTAACAAATGGTTTTAAGGTTTATTACCCGCGCATTCGACCCGATTTGATTATCCTTGGGCCTTGGGCCAAGTTGTTGGGCCTTGGGCCAAGCATTGGGTCTTGGGCCAAAGTTGTTGGGCCTTGGGCCAAAGTTGTTGGGCCTTGGGCCAAGTTGTTGGGCTTTGGGCCAAAGTGTTGGGCCTTGGGCCAAGTGTTGGGCCTTGGGCCAAAGTGTTGGGCTGGTACGGCCCATTAGGCTAGAGTGTTCCTACAGTCTAGTTTTGTAACGCGTTATGTATAATTTACACGCCCTTGCTTGTGATTTTGCCCTTAGGAACTTCCTAGCTCGTTGCAAGTATTCGATCGATCTCAGGTGAGTTCATGATACCCTTTTTACTCATTTTACTTTTGGGCTAGCATGCGCACCTAAATGTTTTCTTACTTGATGAAATGTTTTTAAAATGATTTTATATAGGCTTGCTAGTATATGGTAAGCCTTGGGATGTTAAATATATATATGTGTATATACATTATTTCTTGGCCTCTATTTGGCGATGTTGTAGTCGTTTCGACTACTGATGTTGTGCATGCCTACTTCGTGTTTGCATGCACTGATGTTACGTGTTTGGGTTGTACGTTTGCTTGACCCTGATGTTATACGTGGATGTTATATATATATACTGTTATGTATATAGGGATGTTATTGAATGGATGTTTACATATACAAAATGTATATGTATGTATGAGGATGTTTAAGTTCGGTAATGATGATTAGATGGAGGTACCCTTTTACTTTTAGAAAACCTTTGGTATGACTATCATGATTTTGCTACTGATATCTTTTACTTAAAACTTGAACTCACTCAGCTCAAGCTGACTTTGTGTGCATGTTAGTGTAAGTTTCAGGTTTGGAAGAGGATGCCTTATCGCTTGGACGTGCACGGAGCTACTTGGATGGTGAAGGGCATACTGGAAGGAAGAATTGTTTATGAATATTTTATTTCAAGGAAACTTATAACAGTTATACTTATTTTGGTTCTTGGGCAAAATTCCCGGGTTTCGGGAACTTATTTCATTTTTCATGTTTTCCGCAAAATTTACACTCTGAAATGCTTGTTTTAATGGAAGAAATGGTTTTTAAGTTTACTAAATTTTACAAGTGTTTGAATGATTACCAACTGTGGGGTTCCCGGGGTTCGGAGCCTTACACACACACACAACATTAACCCAGATTGGTTTCATGAAACCTTATTCCATAGTTGAAACATGAACCTGCTTTGTTAAAAGCTAATGGAACCGAATGTTGCCCTCTCACCCTTACACTGTGTTCCCGAGTTAATTTATTGATGGAAAAGAAATGAAATGGGGGGGGGAAGAAAAAGGCTATTGTGTTCCAGGGTTTTTTTAAAAAGAAGGAAAAGAAATGAGATGAGAGAAAATTGTGTTCTTGAGTTTCATTAAATGAAAGAAAAGAAAACAGATGAAAGGAAAATAAGAAGAAATAAAAAGTAAGTTGGAAAGATTGTTTTCTTTCCAAAAGGTAAAAGGGGAAAGAAAATAAAAGAAAATTTTTGCCTTTCTTTTCTTTTCTATTATTTAATTAAACTCGGGAACAGAGCATTAGATCTAGAAAGATGCAGTAATTGGTTAAAAGTTACCGAATGATGGATTTCCCATGCGAACTTTTATATTTTATTCAAATATAGAACAAAAGCTCTTAATGTTTTTATATAGAGTTATAGATTTTATCGACTTCTCCATATATATGACTTCTTTTGGAGAAAATCATGAGAATATTCAGGTTTATTAATGCTAGTTATTCTAGTGTTATTGGATTGTCTTGTTGATCAAGGAAATAACGTTAGAGATTAAACGAGTTGGGTGACGTAGGAGTGTTGACTCGTTTAACAATAATATTATTTGGGCTTTGTTATTCGGTTTTACACTTGCGTTTAAGTAATTATCTACTTGGGCTTAAGTGTGATGTTAAATTGGCTTTTATAATTAACTTGTTAGGAATTGGAATTAGATTATATTAATGGATGTTTTTCATTCCAAGGATGTTTTTCAATCCAAATCTCCATCTACAGAAATCTCTATCTTATCCGATAAATCATTGTGTGTAACCGCAAATATGTTTATCTGAAAGTTCTCAAACGATTCAGAGATTAATCAAGACAATTGTCAAGAAACCAAAATGAAATCAAGATTACAGATTTACATCATTGATCAAATTCATCATCCAGGCACGCAATATACACAACAATTATTTTTTTAGCTATATATGCCAATGTCTGTGTTAGGGTTTTGACTTAACTGTGAAATAGGTGAATATATTTTATGTATCAACACGTATTCATTCCTTTTGATTTTGATATATTTGGGTTCCTTGAACCCGAAACTATTATGTTTCTGAAAAGAGTTCAATGAGTATGCACAGTAACTTATCGACGCCAGATAACTATAATTTTGTTTTCAGTAGGATCGGGTTTGCCATTCAAAAGGGGGTGGCGGCACAACTTCTTGTCCGCTTACCCACCTTCATATTGTAATTGGATCCTTTGGTTCAAATGGAAATCATGAGTTTAATACCAAATCCCTATTGAAATTTTTTAACAAATAAAAGGATTCAATTTAATAGAGAGGCAGGTAAGCGGGCAAGAAGCTGCGCCGCTATCACCTTTTGAATATCAAAATCTATCATAATGAAAACAAAGTTATTATTCTTCGGCGTCGTTGAGTTATTGTGCACGGCCCGCTGAACTCTTTTCAGAAACATAGAAGCATCGGGGGAAAGGGAACCAAATGTATCGAAAGCAAAAGTGTAGATCCTGAACCGGATCCGACAAACGAACGGATTTTGTTCTTGATAAGAGCCTGAGACGGGTGCGTTGAAATCATACGATCGAATAAATAATATAGAGATAATATAGATAACGAACGATCCTATAATCAGTAAAAGATTAATATATTAAACGAACCGACCCTACCCAAGGTGAGCTCCCCTTGGGTGGGTGAAAACACCATACAAAACACACACACACACATGACAATATATGAAGTCCATATTTATAGCTAAAAAGTAAATATTCTAGAAGTTTTCTTCCCCGTTGAAGCTAAACGCGTGCACCGAAGCTCTGTCTCGGATCCGAAATTTCCTGCCCGCTTTATATTAACTTGACCATAATATATTAACCAGTTTCGTTCTTTTGATATCGTAAGTCACATTTTTTGTTTTACAATCACCCCCTTGACTTGTGATATCAAAACTTTGCCACACCGTGTAACACCCCGGCAAAAGCGGAAACGCCCGAGTGTGACGTACAGATTGTTCAAAACACATGTGACACTATTATGTGACAATATTATCATTAATTGGCTTAAACATCATATACACAAGTTTGTAAACAAGAAAACAAAGAAATATAAATACAACTAAACATTTTGTCAATTTGTTTAAATAACCTAATTCTAGTGCCTTCTCCAAGTATCATCCTCTAATGTTTGTACCTGTAACACATATATAAAATACGGTCAACTAACTTAATAGTTGGTGAGTTCACACAAGTTTGTATAAATACGTAAAAACCATGCAATTCCGTGAAGCTTGTGAAAATTAAACTAATTCGCATGCAATGTCCTTTCCATTTGGTAACAACCCCATGTCTCGGATCGGGGGTCCCTTTTCCACTCATAACAAAATGGTCCTGAGTGTCAAGGGGGGCGTGTAATCATACTTACTGAGTCAACCACTTGCTGAGCACATAATCAAGTAAGCACATAAACACACAAGTCCACGATATGATTTGCAGTTTCATAGCTGAGTATAAAATCAATTTCGTTGAATAGGATATATATGCTATCCCCAAAATATGAAAACGTTTAAAAAGGGGGTGTGAGAAACTCACATCGAAATCGAAGATAGCTTGAAATATAAACCAAAAGTACAATAATGAAACTGGAGCAATCCGAACATCTTGAACTATAAATAAAATTAATACGAAAATTTAACGACTAAATAACGGAATTATTAGAATTATTGATCGTATAATTTATTGGGAATAATTATTATTTTATTATAATTTTAACTAATTTTTAAGGCAACCGAGTGTTTTTAATCATATTTTATGTTTTAAGGATTTTAACGGGTTAATACTATTTTAATATTATTTCAATATTATTTTATTTATAACCTATCGAAATATGGGAAACGAGGCATTTGCAAGACACGGCTTATGGTTTTCGAGTTAAAACAAATTTTCTAACGGTTTAACGAATATTTAAAGTTAACAAATCAATATTAACAAAAACGAATTAAAATTGAGGGTTTAACGAGTTTGAAAATCGGTTTTGTATGGAAGATGGTGGAATATAATTTATATTTAATTTTATAAAATTTTTATTTGGTTTAAAATAATTTTATTTGATTCTTATGATTTTTAATTATTTAATTGATTTAATTTATTAAAAAGAATATGATTAAAAAATAATTAAGACCAAACGGCCTGACCCGGGTTCGAACCTAAGTCCTTCTGGACACACAGATTTTAACCAGCTGAAATAACATATATTTTGGTTCAATTACAGAAAGAGAAGTATATAAAGTAATCATAAAGTTCATCATCATCTTCCTCAAAACCCTATAGTTCAATCCATTAATCCGCTCCATGTTTTTCCAAATTAGCTTAGGGGTTTTATTAATCGGGTAAAAACTACTCAAAAGCAAATAATAATTACATGTAGATGTTCTTGTTTGACGACGAACGGAGTGTCACCGGAAATTAAACCTTGGTGAATGGCTTCGTGATTAAGGAGTGTTTGTTTGATGATTTTGGTGATATGAATGACTTTAGGTGTTAGTTTAGAGACCTTTTATAGCGTCAATTAGAGCGTTTGATGTTTAATTGTCATTATTGCATTTTCATACGATGTTGCATCAAGATTTTAGTTTATGATTACATCGAAACAGAAGGCAAGCGGACAACAAGCTCCGCCGCTACCCCTTTTTGAATTGCAAAACCCAATATTTTAAAAACTACATTTACGGATCTTGGAGTCATAACATTACTATGCATGACCCGTTGGACACGGGTAAGTAACTCCACAGCTTCAGGCGCGAGGAAACCAAAAGTGTCAAAAGCAAAAGGAATAAAAACGTGTTGGTTGTCAAGACACGCCTTCTCATGTTTGGTCACATTGCCTGAAGCAGCTTTCAAAGCAGCTTGACCGGCTGTGAAACCACTACTCCCTAAACCCACCAGAGGGGAAACCCCTGTCAAATCCACACAAGCATGTTTTCCTCCTATCCATCCAAATACCAAAATGTCAGCCGGCCAAAGAGATGATCTTCCCTCCGACGGGTCAGTCAGGAAATTCACAGGTGCTTCTTTCTTAACAGAAATTCCGGCCCACCTGAGTATGTCAAAGAGCACATCCCTAACCAGATCGTGTCGGTACTTGATGTAACACCCCGGCTAAAGTGGAATACGCCCAGGTGTGACGTACAGATCACTCATAAGCTCGTAACGCTAGTTAAGCGACAATAATTATATTTAATTCATTTCAATACATCACAAATACACAATCAAATATTAATACAATAAACTTTGAATTTTCGTCTGTTGTAACCTAATGGTCCAACTATTATATTCTTCAATCCTTAAACCTTAACCTGCAGCATGTTGAAAATAATATATTTTGTCAACAATATTGTTGGTGAGTGTTCATATAGTTTTTGCATATATATATGATACGAAAAGTGTAAAATTCACAAGTCAAGAATTATTGCTCAAATCATAAAGCAAAGAAAAGTAAATACATGATATTCTCATTCGCTTAACAAAAGTCAAATCTACTAAGGAACCCCTGTTCGCCGCGCTACTTGGAGTATAGAATAATGATACCGCCATTTAAAAACGGACGGCGCAGGTACGTCCCGTCGGACCCTCCCACTATGAGTATGTGTATGATACCGCCATTAACAAATGGAAGGCGCAGGTACGTCCCGTCGGACCCTCCCACTATGAGTATGTGTATCCACCAACAAAAACAATAAACGACTAGCACATAATCACACAGTTTACAAGCAATATGATACAAAACAAATACATATAAGACACGCATTTGAATTTTAGTTTGACACAAGAAAACCAAGTTTGGATGTGCTACACCCCAAAACATGTAAAAGTAAAAAGGGGGTTATGAAAACTCACATTTGCGTTTGAGGATACTTGAACGAAAACCGACAGTGCGTTTAAAGAAAACCGAAGCAGTCAAAGGCCACGAACTATAAAGAAAATACAACGAAAATCAAGACTAGCTACCGGAATTTAATTAACTTTGGTTTTAGATATATTATACTATTTTAACATGTATTTTAATATCTCATAATATTTATTTTATTTTAAGTTTTTTAACGGATTTTTAAAGGTTTATATTATTTTAATAAGAAGGTTATATAATAAAGTATACGGATTTTAAATTGGTAAATTTTGATCTCGAATGGTAATTATAGTTAACGATTTATAAAGCTAACGGGTTAAAATCAACGAAATAAAAGCTAACGAATTTAAGTTAACGGATAAAAAAACTAACGAAGCTAATTGACGGTTTAACGAAATATATTATTTAAATATTATTTACACTAATAATTTATTTAATAGGGGAACTTAGTTATATTAACGGAGTACAAATTTTGACGAAATTTTATCTTTAAACGATTATTTATACGAAGAAAGAAATTAACGAGCAAGAATACTAATATAAATCGGGTTTTACGAATCTTTATCAAATGTTAAAAAAAATGGGTTTTCGAATGAAATTTGGTAAAATTAATTTATAATTAATTAATTTAACTTAAAAAAAAGTTTTATTTGATTTTTAATATATTTATTTGAATATTATTATAAGCAAACATGGCTTAAAAAGAAATATAAGTTAATATGCACTGACCCGGGTCTGATGCATCACACTGCCATGAACAAACCACCAGACCAACTTGATAATTTTGTTTATGTGTGGAAACATATTGAAAAATAACCAGATTTTGTCTTCTTCTTCATAAAACCCTAGAAACCCAATTGATCAACCCATTCCATGTTTGATGAAATTATGTTAGGGGTTTTAATGGACGCTACAAAACTAACATAATCCATATAAAAATTACCCGGATTAGTTACGGATTGACGGAGAAACGTAGTTGGCCGGAGTTGGACTTTGACGATTGAACTTGGTATTACAGAGAGTGTATTGGATTGAATTGAGTGTTGGGACAAGTTTAGAATGATGTTTTGGATCTATTTATAGTGTTAATTGGAGCGTAGGCTCGTTAATTGTATTAATTGGCTCATGGCCGTTTTCCGGCGGGTATTACGGAATTAAACCGACGGTTAGGAGGTTATAATGCAATTAATATGTTGACTAACGATTGTTATTGACATCTATGATTGTTATGCTAAGTTGACGAGTCAATGAACGAGGATTATGGGCTACAACGGGGTTGCCGGAGCCGCCGTTGGCTTCGCCGGAAAAACTGACGGGAAAACGGGGGCTGGGGACAGGGGTGGGCTGATATATTTATTTTATTATTATTTTAAATACAAATTACCTATTTAGTCCTCCATCTTTCATTAATCTTTAATCTATATTGCTAAATTATAATTTACCAAATGGACCTTTAATTTTCTTACTGTTATAAAATGAAAACAAATTTGAATAACTTGAAAGGTTTTCGATTTATACCCGAATAGTTTGCAACGCGTTTAGTTTTAGTAAAATCCATAAACCCCGGAGATACGTTAAATGACCAAAACGAATAGAAAATGGATAAACGATAGCCGTAAATTATTAGGAATATAATATTAACGATAAACAATGAGCAAGAATGCATTGAATGATAAAACGGTCGGTTTAACGAATACGAATATACCTTTACGAATATCCAATAAAATACATGAAACGAACATGAGAGTATTATATATATATATATATATATATATATATATATAATATACCACTAATGGGCAAATTAAGATGCTTTCTTTAAGTAATTTACAACCTTTAATGCATTAGGTACAACATTTAATAGGTGCAACAATGTAATTGTAAAACTCACATGCATTTTAAATTTCTTCAAAATAATTACAATTTTCATCCCTTAATTTTTCAAAACTGGCCCTTGATCTTTTAATTATATATTCTTTAATTTTCACTTTTAACCCAACTACCCCCACGGTTTTTAATCGCTCATAACTTTTTCATATGTTAATATTTTTTAAAATAAATGGCATCATAAAAACAAGCATTTTATTATCTTTAATTTGAGTATGATATTGCTATAGTTTACGAAGTAAAAAAAAATTATGCAGAATTGCTTGTGGTTCGATTTGATGGTTTTAAATTAAACCATGCGCCAACTTTATGCATTTTTTTTGTCGCCGGAAATCAAAACTGAACTGTTTAAAATTAAAACCCAACTAAGTTGAACCACTACCAATTATTAGGCTTCGATATAGTTTGTAATTCGATAATAAATTGAGTTTAAAATAAGAATTATTAATCTGTCTATACCTTCACTTCAAACTATGCACCAACTAATACGTTACTTAAAAGAATCATAATATGAACAAATATAGCTTTGGTCACATAAATGATAAACCTTAATAGAATAAATAGAAGGCGAAATCATAACAAAAAACAAATATTACAAAAAAAATCATACTGAAATTTGGATAAAATTAAGTTGTAATAGACGACTTTACTCGTATTAAATAAAACTTTGTTTAACTATATCTTAACTATATCTAATATAGATTATAAAACATATTTAATACTAAATAAGTAAATAATTAACATTTCTATATGTACGGTCCGCTCCGGTTTCAACCGTGAAACCAAACTAAAGAACGGTCTCACGGTTTCAAACGGAATAATGAACACTCATAAATTTGTTACATGATTACCAAAGTTTGTGTTTCCCGCTGCATCGCGCGGGCACCCTTCTAGTATATATATATATATATATATATATATATATATATATATATATATATATATATATATATATAAACAAAACCGAAAATTCGAAATGGGTCGAGTTTTCGGGTTTGAAAAGTAATAAATGTTACAGGATTCACAACTTTTGGAAATTTCGTTCCGAAATTAATATAAAAATAAAATTTTAAAATAAAATAACTAATACATAGAGTTGTTAAAAGTTTTAACGATTATATATACATAATTAAATAAAAATACATAAAAAAACAAAAACAATAACGTCGTTCTTTGAATGACCCTAAAAACGCCACAAATAGGGATATGGCAAGGACACTTGTATATAGGATATACCAGCGGCGTATCCACCATACCATATCATACTACATTCGTCCCGTCTTTCCAAGATCATTCCAGGTTTCGAGTTATTGCACACAACGTATTTGCTATGTCTTCCATGCGAGGACTTGGATAATTACGTGTCGACCCATAATTACCTTTATCGTCGGATAGTCCACATAACTCATTCCGTTTTGTGGGTTTTAAGATAAATTAAATTCTTATATGAAGACTTTTAAATCAAGATCAATGAACTAATAAATATATATAAGCGAAACCTTGAGGTCAAATATCAAGATAAATAATGTAACGTTAGGGTTAACAAAAACCAACGAAATAATTGAATAAATTTAAATAACGAAATTCTAGAATTAAAGAATATCTAAACAGAAGGTTGAAAAAATGAGATAAATTAACGGAGTATTAAAGTTAAAAGAAAACCCCTGATATTAAGGACACTATGAAAAATATTCATCATAAGTCAAATACATGAAACCTTAGGGTCATGAAAGACTAAAATCATGAAAGCATATGATAATCACAAGAAAACTATCAAAGAATTGGGAGAAGTGAAATAATGACGCAAAGATGTTAGCATTAATAATCTCAGGGAAGTGTTTAAACGCCACAAGGAGGGGTTTATGTTTGAGACGTCCACATTGAGATATTGGTAGAACGCAAACATAATATCAAATCATAGAACAAGTAGATGAGGCTCTTATTAGATAGCTATGTCTTTAGCTAAAAAAACATAGCCCCGGCTTGAAAGTAAACCGGTCATAGGCAGCCAAAAGTGTTATTACGGTTTCTATTAGATAACTATGAACATAGCCATGCACATGGTCCCGGTTCCCATTAACGCTTACGTCTGGGGTTAACCGGTCATAGACCGTTAGATTGAATTAATTCAAGAGTTAACTAAATCTTATTCTATAGATAACGTATGGAATGTGTGTCGTACTTTGTGAGAATAGTAAATTAGATCAATCAAATGCAAACAAAATTCACCAATACCATTGAAAATTTAGTGTACATGGAGACATTATTCAAATGGAAAGAACAAAGACAAAATTACAAATTCAAAAAGAAAAAGAAAGTTGTCCGCAACGTTTCTCTTCTCGATGGTAGGTGTGTCCTTGGGTAAAAGAGATAGTGTGGGCCGGTGCCATGATTACTTAGCTGAAAATCATTGGCGTTGATGTATACGCGTCCTTGCGTACCTTGGCTGGTTTGACCTACTTGGGTTAGATCGGTTTGGTTTAATTGGGTTTGAATAGCTTGAATGGGTTGGGCTTGCATTGGTTGGGCTTGATCGACTTGTGCTTGATTGACTTGGGCTTGTGGTTTGAAGGTTTGGGCTTGATATAGTTGTAGTTGATTGGTTTGGTTTGGGTAGGTTTGGAGTTGATAAACGAGATTTGGGCATGCGTTACATAGATGATTTGGGCTACCACAATGATAGCAGGGCTCGTAGGGTTGGGAGAGTGGAGGCAGGTGGTTGGGCATATGATTGTTGAAGTGGTTGAATAACGGGTTGTGGGATGAAGGGGTGGTGTTGAGTATGCATTGATGATCGACATGTGTTGATGTGGTGACCGAAACGATCACAGTTGGAACATCTTCGGCATTGAACACTAGGGGGTGGTAGAATTTACACGTGTCACACAAAGGGTGTGTTCCCGTGTAAGTCTTTTTGTTAGATTAGTTTGGGTTGAGTTTGTGTTGGTTATGGCATAGTTTTTGCGTTTTTTGTTGTGGTTGGTGTGGGTGGGTTTGGATGACTCAGGCTTAGTTTCTTTTGGTTCAAATGGTGATTTCTCAGTGTTTTTCTTCGAACCCTTCATTGTTAAAGTCCCGGCTTTGACATGAGTATCAGTGAGGGTTGCAGCAAGGTTAATGGCGTCACCGAGTTCTTTAGGAGAACTGCTGAGGACACTGTCTTGGATTTCTCTCGGTAATCCTCAGATGTACTTGTCGATGGCTCGTGAAGTAGGGGCAACAAGGTGTGGCACCAATACGCTAAGTTCATTGAAACGGGTTGTGTAAGCAGTGTGCTCACCACCATCCTACTTGAGGTTCCAGAATTCTGCCTCTAAGTTCATGAGTTCGTTTGGAGGACAAAACTGTCGAGTCATCAGGTCTTTCAGTTCGTTCCACGACAAGGCCATGGCAGCTTCAACACCGTGGGTCGACTTTTCCTTGACCCACCAAGTAAGAGCACCTTCCTCAAAAACACCTATAGCGAATCGGGTTCGCCTATCATCAGGACACTCAATTTGGAAAAACACGCTCTCCATCTTTTCGTACCACTGAAGTAGGGCAGTGGCACCTTGAGTTCCGTCAAAATTGGTAGGTTTGGCATCAATAAAGTTCTTATAGGTCACAACGGGAGCTGAAGGCGGGGGAGGAGGAGGGTTAACATTAGCCATGATGTTCTGGTGCATCTGGGTCATGATATTAGGGAGGACCGCTGTTTGGTTTTCGGGTTTGAAAGTAACGAATGTTACACACCGTGTCTCGCATCTTCACAACTCACCTGATAAACCGAAGCCTCTTCGTTTTAATTCACCAACTCAAGGTATGACCCATCTAATTTATTCATGAAGGAATTCCCGCTTCTTAATCCATTCTCTCGGATCTTAAGCAATATAGGTTAAGAAGGGCTAGAATATCCACAAATCGATTTTGAATTACAGGATTCAACGACAAATGACAAAAGTCATTATTTCTCCTTTAAATCCAAATCTATATCCAATTTGTTCAAAGTTCACTACAAGGATCCAACTTCTCAAACGCCTTGAAAACTATATAAAAATAACAAGCTTTGAACACAATTAAACAGTGATAAAAACCTGATCAGTTTTTACTTTCTTCAGTTTGGTCAAGAAAAAAAAATAAACAATTTCACCACCTAAAAATATTTTGCAAATACAAGTACAAATAGGTTCACACAACTTGCGCAAACGATGAACAAAAAAAAAATTGTTGCAAAGATAATATGTTACCACATGATTGCATGATCCAATACAATAATTGTCCAATCATTAATCATTTTCCAAATTTATTGTTGACCCATCATCTCACTAGTCAACTTCAAATAAGATCATCATTTGCCTGAATATATGATTTAAGAACAAAAACAAATTTATGCATACATGCCCAAATCTAAACAATTAGAGCCCATACAAAATAGCCCAAAATAAAATAAAGCAGCCACCACATGTCCACATCCAACACGTAACCCATCATGAAAAACCCTAGCTGCAACTCAAGCAGCCACCACCGTCCATCATCACCGGCACCGCTTCTAGCCGGAATGTCGAGTCGGACTTCGGCAGCCACCGGGAACCCACTCCACAACCACCGTCACAGTATGAACCACCTTTGTCGGAAAATCCAGCCGGATTTTCAATCCATCGTGGTGGCCGGAAAAATGTTCACCAAGACATGCGGTGACATCACACCATGTTACTGGAGACCTTCCTGAACTACTACCACTACCGTTAACCATCATAATTGATGTGATCTAAAATATACATATTATTATATAAATATATCTTACACTTGTAAGTATTTTTGGGCTAGATATTAGTGAATAATATTATTAGTTGGCTCATATGTGGGTTTTAATGGTTTCAAGAGAAAATGAACTAAAATACGGTAATTTCACTACGAGACCAACGATTGAAAAGTTTTTAACATAATTTATCTAATAATAGTAGTACTAAAAATATTAGTAATAATAATAATAATATGAAAATAAAAAGGAAAAAATATATATATATATACAAAAAGAAAGTCGTCTTATAATATGTAGTAATAATAATAATATATAATAATAACAATAATTAAGTTATGTATCATGTTTAGTTTTTTTACGTTTATGTTGTAATTGGGCAGGGCCCACCAATAAGGTCAAGAAGAAATCATTGTTACTTTTATTTTCGTAAGGAGTCCGTCTAGGGTTGATTATTTATTATTGTCTATTGAGTCAATTAAATATTTTAAATTGTCTTTGATTTCCGCGCTGTAAGGTAGGATTTCGTATAAAGGAACTAAATCATAATTAATTAGGTGACCGTAAGGGAATTTGATTTTTAATACTGGTGTGCGTTAAAATTTATTAGAAACCCATAGGTGTCTTCTTGAGAAGGGTCAGGGGTCCTGTTCGGGTTTTCTTTTAAGTGTCTATTTTACGATCCCAGTCATAACTAAATATTTTCCCGGGTTAAGTCATAACTGAAATTTAGGGGATTCTAGCCTATGTAGTTTTCTCATCATCATCATATTTTAAATAACAAATTCTTGCTTTTGTTTAAATTACTTGTTTTCTTAATTAGTTTTTAATTATAGTATTAAATTAGTGTTTTAAATAAAAACCCCCAAAACAAATATAATTAATAAGTCGTGTTTTGTAGTCGAGTATAATTAGCTAATAAACGTAATTTAGAGAGTCTCGTAGGTTCGATATCCGGACTTACTTAGCTTTACTAGAGTCGACTGGTTCACTTGCTGGTTAGTAGTTTAGTCGAGTTTTAGAGAGTCTAGAGTATTACTTAGTGTTTATTTTTAGTTAATTTAGTTAATAATTATTAAACTACTTCAAGCACATCAATAATACTCACCACAAATCGCTGCCAAGAGTCACCGGTGACTCCAACTGATAGGAAAACACCCAGCCTGTGATCACCACCTAAGATCCTCAACTGACCGTAAAACCCATATCTGCCGCCGCAGCCGCTGCATCTGGCTCACCATTCACCGGAATACCGACCTTCCATAACAATCAGAGATAACCGACGCTCACCAAATTGAACATTGGAGTTTGATTTGTACATCTCCAATCTCTGGAATCGTCGCCAGAGAAAAATCGTAGGCTCGCCGGAGTTTCAGCGCGTGGCGGAACGGTCCCGAAACACCGGATCTACAAAGACGAACTCCTAGCACGATTATTTCCAACTTTATTTCCAAGATCTTCAAACTTTATTTTCAAAACTTCAACGGGTTTTCAAAAAATTAACGTGTCGGTTCGGGTAATCGTGGAATTAGAACCAGAATATCAACAACAAAGTTGAATCAGTTGAGTCGACCCGCTCTAATACCAAGTGTAGGTCCCGAACCGGATCCGACAAACGAACAGATTTTGTTCTTGATAAGAGCCTGAGACGGGTGCGGTGAAATCATACGATCGAATAAATAATATAGAGATAATATAGATAACGAACGATCCCATAATCAGTATAAGATTAATATATTAAACGAACCAACCCTATCTGAGGTGAGCTCCCCTGGGTGGGTGAAAACACCATACAAAACACACACACATATATATATGACAATATATAAAGTCCGTATTTATAGCTAAAAAATAAATATTCTAGAAGTTTTTTTCTCCGTTGAAGCTAAACGCGTGCACCAAAGCTCTGTCTCGGATCCGGAATTTCCCGCCCACTTTAATATTAACTTGACCATAATATATTAACTGGTTTCGTTCTTTTGATATCGTAAGTCACATTTTTTTGTCTTACAAAAGGGAATGAAGACGTGTTGATTCTCAACACACGTCTTCTCGTGCTTAGCAATTTTTCCTGTTTCTGTCTTTAACACGACCTGCCTAGCAACAAACCCAGTGTCCCTAAGCCGACGAGAGGGAACACCCCAGTAAGGTCCACACAAGCATGCTTCCCCCGCCAATCAAAACACAAGAATGTTCGCTGGTCGGAGAGTAGACCTTCTTTCACACGGATCGGACAAGAATCTCATTGGAGCCTCTTTTTTTGCTGAGATTCCCGCCCGTTTTAACACATTACAAATGACATCCCTAAACAAATCATGCCTATATTTAAACCCGGTAGTTCTTTGCAATGAACCATATGTTCACCAACATTATCTAAACAAACTTTACGGCAGACCGGGCAGGGCTCATCAACTGGGAATATGGGGATCATTAAACGATATTTAAGAATGGGCCGGTACTCCACTGCTGACATGTGTTGACCTAACCTTTCGATAGGGATAGCAGTCAAAAAGTCTTGAGCATGAGTAGCTTGAAGACATTCTAATAGCCCTCTCTAACGAGATGACATGCCAAATGAAAATAGTTTGATTGAAAAGAAAAAAGGATGTACATAAACCTAACTCATTCTTTTAGGAAAATAAAGTAAATAGTAAAAATAAACAACAAATCTTGACGAATAATCCAAGTATAAATAAATGAAAAGAATAGCAAAAAAAATGGGTAAAGTTTTGTACACTTGAAAGACAAAATGATACACGAACATCTAACTACTATATTACGTGCTATTTAACTAAACTATTCACATAGTATTCCACCTCAATAATTTTTAAAATTATAATTTACACCTAATAAGCTATTTAATTTTAATGTTATTACCATTTATATAATTATTAACAAAGTTACAAATATAACTTTAAATGTTGTATTAAATGATGTTTTATATATTTATGAATTATAAAATTTTATTTATCAATATTTATATTTTATTGATCTATAAGGTTTGCTATTATGTCTATTATTAAATTTAACTTTTTTTGTTGCATTTTTTAACCATCAATGTATTACACGGGCTATATCCTAGTAAGTAAATAGTAGAATAAATTATTGTTTTCATAACTACGAATGTACAAAAATTGTCTCACATATACATTTATAATCTATAATATATATAAAAGAAACCTTTAAAATCTCTCTGGTTGCACCCTATATTCTCTCAATCCATCAAATTGCTTTATTTGTAAATGAAGGCTTCTCATGCATTTGACCCAAATTCATGTGTATGGGTCTTGCCAAACCCAGATAACTCTTAAACGGACATCTCATAAAATTAAAAATTAGTCTTACCAAATATTTGATATGAAAATCTTATAAAATGTGGATATACTAAAAATTAATATCCGATTAAAAAAAGATATTATTTATAATAAGAAACAATTTTATAGTAAAAAATATAAACGGGTCATGGGTCATCAAATACAGATAGCTTTTAAATGGGTTATAACATATCATTTATTTATGAAACCCTTTCATCATCAAACCCTATGCATTCTTGAGTTTTTTATTTAAAGGTTTGGAAAAGAAAATATAATAAACCTTTTCTTTTTTTAAAAGAAAAGAAAGAGAATGAAAAGAAAAGTTAGAGTTTTTCTTTCAAAACTTTCCAGCCAAATATGACATGATTGTGAAGGAAAAGTCTATAGCCATCTATAATCTTACTAATTTACCCTATCTTTTTCTTCTTTTTTAACTTAAGAATGTGAACATGATTTTAAAATTACAATTTTTTTTTATTTCTTTTTCTTTCTATCTAACTCTAGAATATAATTAGCACTTTCTTTTCTTTTCTTTTATTTTAACTCGAGAATGTCTTTTAAGTATATAATTTCTTTTTCTTTCTTCCCCTATCTAATCTTATCATTTCTTTTATTTGTATTTTAAACCCGATAATGCATATATTATTAACTTTCCTACAATAAAGAAAATTAAAATCAAAAATATATAATAAATATTGACGTAGATTAAACACGAATATATTACTTCAAACATAACATGTTACACAATCTCGAGACGTAGATTACAAACATTAATAATACTACAGCCCGAGTTGATTTGTAACTTATTCGCTTACGCACATATTCATACAGCCAAGCGATCATAGCTGCCGGATCATCAGTTTGAAGTAACATAACCATGTTTCAGCTGATCCTTAACAGCAACATTCTTAACATTGTCAAGAGACTTGCCAAAGTCTACATGTCCAATGACAGCAATGCTGATTTGAGTCTTCACCTTAGCCATCTGAAACACAAAATTAAGATACTTCATATTAGCATATATATATCATGTCGTACACATCGACAAAACTATGGTAAAGCAATTATGATTTTAAAACTAATTAACTCTTTGATAAACTGTGAATACAAATTGAAAATTTGACGTTTAACTAGCACGGTTAGGGGAGGGGTAGTCTTTGAGGGTAGACGATGTGGGCGCCTGATCGGGACACGTTTTCTCCCTAGATCGTAGGCATATTTTTTTTTTAAAATCCGATGTTACATAGGGTTTTCATTCTATTCTTCTATATATATATATAGGGTTAGGTTAGAATAAAAACTCACTTGAGTTGTGAAAACTCTAGAAACTCATTCTCAACCACATGTTTTTAATTAAACATTAAATCTTGTGATCCACAATTAAAGTTAATAAAAAATATAAAAGTTAATTTACACTTTCTCTCTCCTGAAAACATATATAAAAATTATTAAAAAAATGTAAAAAAAATAGCAAAACATTTTTTTTACGTTTTCGATGTTTTGTATTAAATGTAACAACATACATGTAACAAAAAAAAAAGAAAAAGAAAACTATGTTACAAATGGTTTTCATGAGTTTTCACACTCGAGTGGATTTTCATTCTATACTTTGCCTATATATATATATATAATACTTGAAAACGTTAGCTATTAGCATGTATGCCATAAACTCATTTTAATACCATGATTTTGCTAATTGTTATGTTTATTGCTATAACTTTAATTGTCGTTTAAAAAAATTATTTTAAATTATTTAGTTTGTTAAAACTTAAAGGAAATATGCTGAACGTGGTTGAGAAAAATATAAAAATATAGCTAGATTCAAACAAAATAAATATGAAGTGATCTCGGTGGTTGACGATAAAAAACCAATTATTATTATTATTATTATTATTATTATTATTATTATTATTATTATATCTAATTAGGCCACTTGGCGGTAACTATTGGTAGGTAACTTTCTTTTAGTTAAGTTACCCTAATAGAAACCGGCTAAACGTCAATTTTTTTTTTGGTTTAGTTTTAGGACCATAATAAATCTAAAAGAAACCGACCGAGTTCGAGCAGACTCGCGGCCTTATTTAAAGCCTATGACCGACAACACTACCGACCGACCCCCCCCCCCAATTGGTCGTTGGTCCACCTCAAGTATCATATTTTTTTCGTTTTTTTAGTTCCGGTACCGTAAGGTACGTAATCAAAACCAACCGAATTCGTGTCAAGTTACCGCCTCAATCTCGGGACCGACAAGGTTTAGGTTTTACCACTGCCCGAGTTTGCCAACCAAATAAACATCATCTTAAATATTTTGTTTTCTTATATGTTAATTATTTTATATGTTAATTTAACTAATTAAAAATGTTGGGTTTTAACCCTCAAATTTTTACCAACTGTGTCTATATCGTAATGAAAGCAGCCGATACCGACCGAACTCGTGTCGACTCATCGTCGTAACGCTCGGGTTTTACCAACACCCGGGTTTCAACGCTGAGATTTTACCAGCTGTCCCGGCACAATACTCCATTGCACCAGGTTGAAAAACTAGTTATCTACTGAAGTGGATTGATTAATACTGACCTTTTGAAAATATATGTCTGCTAACGACTTTATGAATTAAACAAGTGTGGTTGAAAGAGAGAGTGGTTTTATAAGCAAGGTATGAGATTGCGGTGTAGTGAAAGCCGTTGGATAAGATTGCGGTTTAGTGATCTAACGATATATAATGATTGTGAAATCTTACACCACACCCAAAAAGGTTACAATAATCAACTTTCCTTTTGCCCACTATAGCCCTTTCATCTTTTAAATAGTTCACTTACACCCCTAGCTAGGGGAACGAGCCGAGCTACTTGTGAAAAAGCTCGATCGACCGAGCTCGAGCCTAAAAGTAAGCTCGTTTAAAAAACGAGCCATAGCACGTATCAAACTCAAGCCATCTCACAAGTCTAAACAAGCCTGTGTTTTGTATAATTTTGATAATATATATCTATAGCTATAATCTATAATATATATAAACGAAACCTTTAAAGCTTGCTGGTTGCTCTTTAAATTCTCTCAAGCCACCAGATTACTTTATTTGTAAATGGAGGTTTTTCATGCATTTGACTCGAATTCACGAGTATGGGTCTCACCAAACCCAAAGAGCTCTTAAATGAGGTTTAACATCTCATTAAATTAAAAATTAATCTTACCAAATATTTGATATGAAAATATTATAAAATAGGGATATACTAAAAATTAACATCCGATTAAAAAAAAGATCATATTTATAATTAAGAAACAATTTTATAATAAAAAAAATAAACGGGTCATGGGTCTCACCAAACCCAGATAGCTTTTAAACCGGGTTATAACATCTTATTATTTGTGTAACCCTTTTATCATCAACCCTAAGTATACTATTAACTTCATTACAATAAATAAAATTAAAATCTAAAAACATATATAAATATTAGAAACGAATAATGTAAGCCCAACCCCCGTAGTACGGGGGATAAAATCTAGTGCATGTATATATGGTTCATTTAGGTTTTTGGGGAGTTCACTAGGACACCTTCCCATGATTAAATAATTGCATATATTTTCTTTCACTGTTAAAAGGTCAAAACATGTATATCTACCTATTCTAATAAAGTAAAATAATCGTGGATATATGTCATTTGGAGATTAATTTGTAGCCAAAATTCTTTCTCAAAATTTTCTTCTATTTTTAATGAAAACACACTTATGGCAATGGAATCAAAACATATCAATCAATTTTTTTAATCAAATAATTAATTATCTAAATTATAGGGATTATAAATATGCAAATATTTACGTCAATATAGTCAAAATATTTATTTAATGAAATAAGATCTATATTTTTTTTATTACATCAATTTAAATTCACTTTTAAGTGTAAGAGATGAATGTTATAAAAATTCAATAAATGAGATTTATAAGTCTAAAATTATAAAGACAAGAATAAATTATGAATGAATACCGGAATTATTCTCGCATATTCATTCAACCTCCATGGATCCATGGGGTTGTCATCATTCTCTTTTGAAACTGTAATACAAAAAATGTTCTGTTCATGCTAATTTTATTAATAGGGGTGCTCTTCGGGTTTGTTTTTCTGGTTTCGGGTTTTTTGGTTTGGTTCTTCGGATTTCAAAGTTTTAAATTTTGGCCCGAAACTCAACCTAAATCTCGCACAGATAATTCAAGTTCAGGGTTTTTTGGGTTGGGTTAATCGGGTTTCGAGTATCTTAGAAAACAAAAATTATTTTAAAAACTACGGTGTTAAAATTGAAATTGCATATTTTTCTTTGCTTAAATGACCAAATAATAAAGCAATATAACTTGAAAAAAATTCAAAGATAAGTAAAACAAACTCTAACCATAATCGTCTTCAGTCAATTGTGTTATGGTTGTTCAATTACGGTTACTATCTGTCATAAACGGAAATTATAAATTAATGATAAGCATTCGATTTATAATAGGTGGAATAACAGTAGTTGATTAGGGCCAGATTTTAATATCTTTAGTGGCTAAGGCTTAGCCTATTATACCTAAAATTATATTTTGCTTAAAACTTACACTGCATTCTTGAGTTTTTTATTTAAGGGTTTGAAAAATAAAAGATAGGAAATTTTTTCTTGTTTTATTCTTGAGTTTTTTTGTTAAAAGAAAAGAAAGGGAATAGAAAGAAAAATTAGGCGTTTTTTCCTCCAAAACTTTCCTGCCAAATATGGCCGGATTGTGAAGGAAAGTTTATATATTACTAATTTACCCATATTTTCCTTTTTATCTAACTCAAGAATGAGGGCATAATTGTAAAGTTACAATTTTTTTCCCTATCTTTTCCTTCCTATCTAACTCAAGAATGTAATTAGCACTTTCTTTTCTTTTATTTTATTTTAACTCGAGAATGTCTTTTAAGTATATAATTTCTTTTCCTTTCTTCCCTTATCCAATCTTGTCATTTCTTTTCCTTATATTTTAAACCTGAGAATGCAGTGTAAAAGTTTATTCGGGTTTTTCGGGTTGACAGAAACCCATAAATCAGCCCCAAGAACCAACCTGAATTACTTCGGTTGGGGTTAGTCTTTTCTCGGGTTCGGGTTAGTTTGGGTTCAGTTACAGGTTTTCTCGGGCTGGGTTTCGGGTAAAACTGAGAACCCTAATTTTATCTGTGATGCTATTTTTATGTCATTTATAATGAAACAATTTATCATCTTTTGTTAGAATTCACTATTTTATTAAAAAAATATTATAACTTATAAAATCACTAGATGCATCTTTTTCTTTTTTGTAATTATGGAGAAATTGTGTAAGAATACACCATGCATTTGTATGAATTGACCATTAGAAAATATAATTTCAACTTATAAAAGCATTTAATTTGATAAATATAGGTTTTTATAAAACAATTACTTATTTAATGTGTATATTTTAATTGTATTTATTTTAAGCATCTTCTGCATTATACGAGTTTTAAAGCCAGTTAATGGAATGAAAGAGGGTACAGTATAAAATATTTTTAAGTAAATATGTTTCTAACTTTCAGATCAAACTAAATGCACAGTAGTTATAAATTCACGGAACTCATCGATATCTGTGAGTTAATGGTGACCTACAAACTGTCACACTTTCTAATACACTTGCTGCAAAAGTACAAATTTTATTACACCTAGATGTTGATAAATTTTAGTCCCCATCTATATCATAGTCTTATAATTGAATTTAAATTTAGTTATAAGAAATAAGAATAAACGTTGTCCTGAGTTAGTAGGCGTCACGTACATACTCAGTCGGTTATATTCTGATGTTGAGCACCATGGAATCTTTGCGACAATATCATGGAGTTCCAAGGGGACATCGTCTAGCAGGGTTTGGGGAGATGCCCCAACGGACAAGGTTAGAGATGATCGATCAACATTGTTATGTAACTTACGCACATATGTATAACATGATTTTAGGATTCGTGTCGGGTAAAACTAGACAAAAAGACCCGTTTAGCTCTCTACCCACATCTAGACATTGAAGACGAGGTAATAGTTCAAAACATATTTAGATGAACCGGTTAATAATAACTTGAAAAGAGAGTGAAACGGGTTTGTATAAAACTGGGACGGGTTTAGTTATTTCAATAAAATAGTATAATTCAAAAAATTAAATTTAGTTATCTTAATGAAAATTGGATTTTATAAAATTATAATATAATACCCTCTAGATGTGTGTGATTTACCAAATAAGGCAAAAATCCAAACTAACCAATTTCTGTTTCCTTATCTACAAAGAAAGAAATCAACCTCATTCGTTCGCTTGCTGTAGGACTGTTTAAAAAGCTCGTGGCTTAAAGTTCGGGCTCGCTTGATAAAAGTTTGAATTGGTTGCTTCTTAAATTCTCTCAAGCCATTAGATATGCTTTATTTGTAAATGGAGATTTCTTATGCATTTAACCCGAATTCACGAGTATGAGTCTCACCAAACCCAGATAGCTTTTAAACGGATTATAACATTTCATTAAATTAAAAATTAATCTTATCAAATATTTGATATGAAAATCCTATAAAACATGGATATACTAAAAATTAATATCTGATTAAAAAAAATTATTTATAATTAAGAAACAATTTTATAGGTAAAAAAAATAAGCGGGTCATGGGTCACCAAACCCAGATAGATTTTAAAAACGGGTTATAACATTTTATTTATTTGTGAAACCCTTTCATTTTCAAACCCTAATTATATTATTAACTTTCTTACAATAAAGAAAATTAAAATTCAAAAAATATATATTAAAAAACAAAAAATGTAAAATAACCCACGTAATATGGGGGATAAAACCAAGTATATAGATAATAAATCTAATATAATCTAACTATCTATATAACTGCTTACCATAAAATCCTACGTGTCGCTCTCACGTCGCTTCCCACCCCTCTAATTTGTTATGGATTTAAGGATGGTCGTGTATGGTAGAATTTTGTTCAGTCCTCGTGGTAATTTTATATGTGACATTACGTCTATATGAACTGTAGTAGCATGTGAGGTGTAGAACACTAGAACTTAATGTTATCTATTTGTTTAATTTTATGAAGTTAATTATTTTTCTTAGAAATTAATGGTTTGTTGTAGGGAAGATTTGAAATTCTTTCATGATCATTAGCTTTCACATCTGCGAGTTTGGAGGAAAATTATCTGGAGACACTGGTAATTTTTTTACTTCAACTTTTTTGTTTTTTGTTACATGTATTGTTAGTTTATCTTGATTTAGGGAGTTTTATGTTTTAAACTTGAACCCTGTGCCACTTTTAACTAGGGGTGCTAACGAGCCGTGCTCACAGGTTTTCTGGTTCAACCGACATGAAACTAAAACTTTGAGGCGAAGCTGAACACGAATCAACCCGAAAGTTATGTCAAACGTGTGACTTGGTAGCACGGTACACCTTATTAAAATAGGAACTTCTGCGGTACATGTTTTATAGCTTATGGTTCAAGTATGTGATGCTTATTTTGGTGTTCTTCTCCACTTAAGCAGCATATTAAAACTACATTACAATTTGTTTTAAGTTCAGTGCAGCTATTTTCCAAACAGCCTTTAAAGAAAACATAAATGCAATAGTGGTTTTTTGGCACCTACAGTACTGCCATGCTACTGTTTACTTATTTGAGATCTAGACTATATCGTAGCAACACAACCGAACATTTAAAACACGTCAAATTTTCTTATATTTTACTTAACATCAAGTAACACGCTACAAATATTGCATATTATATGTTATTTATAAAAAGTAATTTATAATTATGTGAATTTTATACATCTTTATTTCGTATTTAATAATTAACTTGCATTGTCTGTTTTCATATGCAGGCCCCGGAGGCCATTGACAAACTTGCTCAAGCTGGAATCATCCATTAAGAGGGGAAGGGGTATTTATGGGTATTACCTATGCACCGGTCAATCCCGTACTGCCATATCATTTCTACCCTTATGTACCCACAAATCACAAATTCACTGGCAGCATCTACCCACAAGTACCCTAGAACTTTTTTGTGTTTTTGTTTTTTATAATAATAATAATTACTCATTTATTTTTCCAATTGTTATATATTCTTCATGGCAAAGGTTTGCCATGAATTACAATTTGGCAATCTACCCACATAGTTAGGGGTGGATTTGCCATGTGGTAAGCTACCCATGAGCCTTACTCACACTAGTGCTCCTTCCCCTCTAATATAGGGTAAGCTTTTGTATAAAGGGAGACAAAAATAGAAATGATGAGAATGATTTATAGCCACACAAAAAAACTTTCACCAAAAAAAATAATAAATAAATAAATAAAAAATCATAACTCAAAATTTTATAAAAAACAAAAAAAGTAAAAACACAAAAATGTTTCCACCGTCTTCATCGCTCTAAAAAAAGACACAATGTTGAGTGAAAAAGACCATTTTGTCTTTTTGTTTATCATTGTGTTTTGTGTTTATTTTCGTCATTGATTGTGTCTTTTTTACTTGACATTGTGTCTTTTTTTCTTAATATTGTGTTATATTACTCAGCATTGTGTTATATTTTGTTCGGCATTGTGTTGTATTTTGCGATTTATTGTGTCTTTTTTAGTTATAATTGTGTCTTTTGCTCATTTTCGTCATTGTGTCTTTTAGGATTTTTTTTTGGAAACAAGAATGACGAGGGAAACATTTTGGTTTTTAAACTTTTTCGTGTTTTATTTATATTTTAAGTTATGATTTTTTTATTAATTTTTTGGAATTTTTGTTGAGGGGTTTTTGTGTGGTCACAAATCCTTCTCACACTCCTCATTTTTGTCTCCCTTTATATTTTAACTTTTCCCAGCTTTTGTTACTTGTTCATTTTTTATTTGTTGACTTCAGAGAGTCAAACTTCATAATTTTCAAATTCATATTTGATGTGGAGTTGACTTTTCCTGACCTTGAAATTGCTAATGCTTTAGTACTTATAATTTAGTAAAAACATGTTTATCTAACTTCCTTACACATATTACTAATTGGTATCTTGGCAATGCTTTAGTTACTTTAGTTTCAAAACACACGCACACGCATGATGGAGGATATTTTTGAGGAATCCGTTATTGATATCGATTCTTTAGAGTCTTTTGCGCAACCAATGGCGAGGCTTTCTTAGGCCCCGGGGGGCCCCAGCCCGCTGTTTTTTTACGTACTAGTGTAAATTTACTCGTTTTTGTCCGAAATTTCTTATATGTAGTGTAAATTTAGCTGTTTTCGGCCGAAATTTTTTTATACATTGTGTAAAATTTTGCCTTTTTCGGCCAAAATTTTTTATACTTAGTGTAAAATTTAGCCATTTTCGGCCGAAATTTTTTATACGCAGTGTAAATTCCAAAAATTTGAGCACGGCCCTCTTCGTTTGTAAAATTTTGTATACATATTAAGAAAAAAAATAAAAATGCCATGGGGAAAAACTTATTAGTAGTTTCAATTTGTAATGACTGATACACTTCTATTAAATTAAGAACCATATAAAATATAAATTGCATATGGATATATAATGATTGAAGAATAAAACAAAAACTGGTTCTAGTTGGTTAGCGGTGTTTATTGAGGTACTCGGAAAACTCATCATTTTCGTCCCAAACATCTTGGTAACTTCATGTCGAACCTTTATTGAGGTACTCGGAAACCCAAGAACCATCTTCGGAATCGGTTGATGGTGCTCAAGTGGTGGTAGTTGGTTAGCGGTGAGTAAATCGGCGGTGGTTGCGGTGTTTAGGCGGTGTTTTCCGGCACCAAATTTGAATTTTCCGGCCAAAAACGTTTTCCCGACACTGAAACTAACGGCGTTAGGATTCTGTTTGTCGCGGATCGTTAGGAACAAATACTTTAAAAGTTGGGACCATCAGTAGCCAATTCATTAGTTGGGACCAGCAGTGACCAAAAGACAATAGTTGGGATCTTTAAAAATCAATATACCTTGCTTTTTAGATTACAGAAAGAGTAAATTGTGGTTTTCGTCCATATGGTATGTACAAATCTGCGGTTTTAGTCTAGTAGGTTCAAATTTGCGATTTTCGTCCTTGTGGTTTCATTTCACTTGCAATTAAATCCGATTCCACTAGCCCCGTTAA
This sequence comes from Bidens hawaiensis, assembly GCF_021521415.1. Classification (NCBI taxonomy): domain Eukaryota; kingdom Viridiplantae; phylum Streptophyta; class Magnoliopsida; order Asterales; family Asteraceae; genus Bidens; species Bidens hawaiensis. The sequence continues at coordinate 50,293 of NW_027494730.1, forward strand.
GTATGACCGTTAAACCCATCAGCGTGCGCCTCACGTGAAGGGCATTTTTGTCCTTTTTTCCCCAAATACACCCCAGCCTCTTATGTGAGGGGGCTTGCGAATTAGAGCTGAGGTTTATTTGGGGAGAAAAAGGATAAAACTGCCCCTCACGTGAACGGCCAGGCTTAACGGGGTTAGTGTGATCGGGTTTAATTGCAAGTGAAATGAAACCACAGGAACGAAAATCATAAATTTGAAACTATTGGACTAAAATCGCATATTTAGACAAATCACATAAACAAAAACCACAGTTTACTCTTACAGAAATAAGAAATAAAACCATAGAGCTTAATTTGACTTTTGGTTCTGGTTTACATGGGTTGTTTCAAATCAGAGGTAGTATTTTTCTTACAATTTATTCTTAGTCTACTCTTTTATGTCATTAATATGTAATTTATAGTGCATTTCTAGAGGCAAACGGTGGTAGACTTCAAGTTAGCTGTAGCATGTGGTTAAATTGATTATTATTATTATTATTATTATTATTATTTATGTTTTTTAAAAGACATAAAATAATATAAAAAGGGAGTTTAGTGTTTTTCTATCTTTTTTATTTTATTTTATCTATAAACTTGCTCATTTAGGTTTATTTGACTATGATTTATTATTTTTGAAGAAACACTAGGTCGAACTGGATAGTCCGACCGGGTATTTCTCCATATATAAGTATTCTGAAGCGCTATGAGAACAGATCCAAGCTAGTGTCTGCAAAACAGAACACCGTTGAGTCTCGTTATGAGAAAGGACAGAGTGGGGGGGTCTTCCCGTAACCACCCTCCGCGTGAGAATAAGTATCGTACTCTGATCAGAATAAAGTAAGATATAGTATGCAATTGCTTGAGGCTTGAGAGTGTGAATGAATACCTTGAAGAGATGATCTTCGTATTTATAGCCGAGGGTGAGAGAAAGTGATTGGTGGAGTTGTCACTATCAAGTTATTCCCTCTCTACCTGAATGGACACGTATCGAACCTTTACTGGATGTTGACAGCCTGGACCCGTTTATGGTGTAGCCATTACCTGTGCACGTCGTGGGATGACCATTATGTGTCCAGGTGTCCTCTTTCCATTGGTCGATGTCGCTATCAGGGGGTATTGGGGAATCTTCTATAAATAGTTTGTTACAACTGCTCTTCCATATCACGTGGGGATCATATGCGTGATGAGTCTCTTGTTGCTTGTGGGTTCCTCTCGCTGATGTTCATTGGTAATCCGCGGGTTACAGTTGGAGGTCCGCGAAGCATGTCTCGGGGTGTGGGTGGCCTTACCGGCTCACGTGTTCCTTGCGCGGGTGTCTCTTTGTGTCACACCCCGACTAGCATAATGCGGAAGCGTAAAACGGGAATGTAACAGACACCTCTGGTATCAACAACATTGTTTATAAATAAACATTACAACTAATTTACATTATATTACACTGGTCTATCTTTTATTACAAACTAGGTGTTACACCAAGATATACTCATAAGCTACTCTAGCCATACTGGTAGCCTTGCCTCTATCAAACTGCATCGATCACATTTAGTAACAGGTAGCACACAATCACGGATTTTCCAACTTCGGTAACCCTGAAAAGCAGTTTAAAACGGGTCAACTATTGGAGTTGGTGAGTTTCAGAGTTTCAAGAAAATAGTAATGAGTATTTGCAAGTCAACACTTGTAATCATGAAATAAGTATGTATGTATGTAAATGATGTATGTGATGTAATTATGCTAAGCTACAGTGAAGCCTGGACTGTTCGTGCTGCGTGCCTCCATTTCCCACGCTCAATCAACCACTGTGGCCCCTTTCCGCCCACAACATGCCCCGGTAGCTATGTCTAACACTACATAGCTGGTTCGTAAAAATATGGACATGTGCAAACGGGATAATGTCTCAGCAACCGTGCTGGCTCCGCCTGGGTTTTTCAAACCAATAGTACTATTCACAAGCCACCGGCTCGAAGTTAATCACTGTGTTAGTGGGGACTTTCATGTGTTAGCACTTAGATAATTCACATCATCACATGTTTCAGGTATGTATATAGATATAAGCAAACATGTTTTTCACCCCAAAAGTTCGTAAAACAGTTTAAAAGTGGGTTCATGAAACTCACAGTTTAGTCGATAATCAGTACTGTATCAGCTCGTGTTTTGTTCGGTCCGCTATCAGTAATCCCTATAATCAATATTATAATAATATTGATATTTTAATATTATTATAATCTCAATACTAATCTGGGCTGTATAACTAATCTGGGTGTAGTTGGAACGCCCAGAAAGTGGCAGTAGGCTTAGGTTGTGATGTTGTTCAATGTCTAATACTTAAAATCGAACTTGGCTCAGACTCCCGATATCTCAGCTGGGCCAAGTTGTTCGTTTACGCGTTCAGAAAACAGTTATGGGAAAATAAGCTTGGGTAAATGTATTGATTAATAAAATGATTAAGTTATAAAGAAAGATCTCGTATTGGGGTCCCGGATTAGCCACGGGGCCCGTTTCCGTTTATACAGTTTGATTTGAGAAGAAACGCGCACAATCCACCCGGATTGTCCAGGTTTCTCATAGAAAAGTTCATTTTTACTTAATTAGTCCAAAAATATGATTTTTGATCACTCTTGGTGTTTTGATTTTTCCGCAGGTTCACTAGTCGCGAACTTGCCGGTTGTTATAAAAACTGAATTTGTTTAATATTCAGATTAGCATAATTAATTAACCGTTAATCATTAAATTATGAAAATTTAACCACTTTTCAATTAAAATATGTAAATTTTAGTAAAAATATTTCTGGAATTTATTTACTTTTTTATTAATTTATAAAAATTCATTTTATCAGCTATATTTCGCCTGAAAATCGTCCGTTTACCCCAAACAATTTCCAAATATTCCACAAAAATTCCTAAATACTCAAATCATGTCCCAAAACAACCTTTATCAATTCCAGAATGTAAAAAGTTCGTGCAATATTCTTTTCGGCCCAAATTCGTCTGTAAAAATTCACACGAACGCAAATAAAAAAAACACCTTAAAAATTCTCAAAATGATCCCAAAATTGATATGTGATCAAAATACATCAAATCTGAGTTCCCAGAAAAATTTCATAATTTTTGAAGTATTTTAGCTATTTTTCCCAAATAAACGTCCCAATTCGGTAATAAATTCGCCAAATATTCTCGGACGGTCGAAAAATTACCAAATTTAAACAGGGACTCACTGACATGATCCCTGATGTCCCTGCAAAATTTCAAGTCCTAACAATATGTAAATCACAATCTTAACCTAAATAGCCCGTAAGCGAGTGTTTCGGCATTACCTTAGCGGGTTTGGCTCGTTTCCGACCTTTTAATCAAGTTTTCAGGTTCTTGTGCTTCTAAGAAAGCTAGGTACAAGTCCTATATCACAAACCAAGCAATATTTCATCAACATAACAGCCCTTATGTTAGGGTTTCGGCTAGTGCACAAAAACGAACTTTTGAACCGTAAAAACGTCATTTCAACCCTTTAATCCGTGTTTATGGCCAAAAAAACTATCAAAACAGGTTCCTTACCTTGTGTATGATAAAAACATGTTTATGGACCATTTTTAGGATTTTTACACGGTTAGGAATGATTTTTAGTAACCAAGACATGTTTTTATAGTATTAAACAAGTTTAAACAAGTGTAAAAGTAGCTTATTTAAGTTGTTTACCTTAGGGTTTCTTGAGTTTTTGGCTGGAGAAGAAGTTTATGTCCAGAATTTTCAAGAAATAATGTTGAAAATATCTTGTATCTAGTTTAAATGTGAAAGAAAAAAAGGGGGGGGGGGGCTGCTGCTGCGATCGGACCATTATGGGCCCACTTTGGGCCCATTTTGGCCCAAGTTTCTGATTTCTCAAGCCCAAACACGAAAAGCCCGGTACAAATTTAGTTCGGGTTCGGTTTTTTGCGCGAAAAACTTGTCGGGTGCGTTAAACAACGCGAAAACAAGTGTTTTTCGGCTAGTTTTGTGTAAAATTATAAAAACATACTATATGTTTGTAAAAATCAAAAATATTTTCACGGATCACTTAAAACATTTTAAATAAGTGTTTGGCAAGTCTTTTTCGGCTTAACGGATGATACAATGCTTGGTTTGTAACTATCTTTCGCGTTTAAATCTATAGCGGGTGGTTAAACGAGCATGTTTTCGTTTAACTTGTTTGCTATCAAACTAAGACCATATTTCTAATATTTTAGCTTGTATAGATCGTATATCACTTATAAATGCCCCCTTGAGATATCTGGGTCATAACCCGACCCGTTCGGTTAATCGTTCGTTTGTTACGCAAAAGGCGTTTATTTGCTTAATCGGTAAATACGTACTGAGGTGTACCTTGTTTTGGCTCAAATGTCACACTTTGGCAATCCGCGGGTCAAATAAGGGGTCCGTGTATGGCGGATGTCTTTTGACGATCCGCGGGCTGGATAAGGGATCCGTGGGTAGCTTTGCTACCCTCCCTCTATAATTTTGTTTGGTATATATATCTTTTGTTATCACGGATCTAGAAATATTAATCATATAAAAATGAAAAATTGGAAATAAATAATCCCACCTTTTGTGTATTGACCGATAATAATCTCACCTTTAAAAATCACTAGCAATGGTCCCACCTTTTAACTATTTTTGTCTCACTGGTCATCCGTTAAAAAATACTTAACGCCGTTATGTTTTTTCCCTAGTTTCAAACCGATGTTTTAGGGCTTTTGATCGGAAGAACGATATGAGTCGACTGATGTAAAACTTATTTCGAAACGGTGATTCAAATGGCTTGATTTTTGTTAATTGGAAATTCAAGTACCCGAATTGAAACATTGTTTCGTCGTTTGAAACACCATTTCGAGATAAGTTTTATATCAATCGACTCGTATCGTTCTTCCGATCAAAAGCCCTAAAACATCGGTTTGAAACTAGGGAAAAAACATAACGACGTTAAATATTTTTTAACGGGGGACCAGTGAGACCAAAATACTTAAAAGGTGAGACCATTGCTAGTGATTTTTAAATATGGGATTATTATCGGCCAATACACAAAAGGTGAGATTATTTATTTCCAATTTTTCTATAAAAATTATTGATAATAAAAAAATTATAAAAACTTAGTTTTAATTTATGATCGGAAGACTTTCATTAATAAAATTCAAAAAGCTAAACTTTAACACCAACTAAAAAACACAATATATTTTATACATTAATGTAACATTTAAATATTTAATTTTCATATCTAAACACACCATACATAGAAAATATAACAACCCCATACAAACGTAAATAAAACAAAAAGACTGAACTTTAACTCTAACTAATGTAACATTTAATTTCAATAACAATAATTTAAAAAAATAATAGTAACCCGCGTAAGATGCGGGCTAAAAGCTAATTAACAAATAAATATTACTAAAAGTATTTATTTCATGATTTTTAACGTTTTTCATATGCTGATGTGATGCGTTTTATTCGGTTGAAAATAGCTTAAACTAGCCTCATCAGCCATTACAGAATACATACACATTATGCAGTTTTCACAATTCTCAACGGTTTTTTTTTAATGGAGCGCCATTATATATTGTAATAAAGAAGCATAGCAAAAATATATTATCAAAATTTGTTGGAATTGAAGGGGTAATACAACATGTATTCATGAACAATCACCTTTAGGAGTCTAATTTACATACTAACAATCTCAAACTTTATTCAAAATGATACAGAACCCGTATAAAGAAATCGCAAACAATGTTGATAGATAAATAAGAATTATACACAAAAAATATGAATCTTAAGAAAACAAACCTTCACAATGTAACATGATCATACAAAAAAATCGACATCGGTTTCCTTGTCTTCCTATAATCGGTTTAGAAACGGAAAAATCTCTTCTTTTTCTTCTTCTTTTCAAGGTATGCCATGAACTCTCTTTGTTGAGATAGAGATTCCTCAAGAGACTGCATTGTGGTAAAAGAAAATATATGTATACATAAGAATATATTTTTATTTTTCATATTAATATATTATTAACAAAAAAATAAAAAATAAAAAAAATGTATACATAAGAATATAATTTTATTTTAATAATATATTTTCTTTAGTCATATTGAGTACACAAGTTATTTATTAAACTTTAAAAGAAGTTGTTTTGGGCCAACCTGACCCGACCCATTTTAACATGTCCCAAAAGTTAACTCTTGACACATTACCAAGTTTTGTGATATACGAACAATTTTCGACAAAAATGGGAATTTACATTACAAATAAAGTTTTTTAGACGAAAACAAATAAATTTACACCACTGAACAAAAGCAGGTTGGGGGGGGGGGGGGCATAAAGCTTCGCCCCTGCCTACCGGCCCGTTTCAACATGTCCCAAAAGGAACCCCTTTAACCCGTTACCAAGTTTTGTAATCATGTTTATTACAAAAACAATTTTGGGAATAAAAAGTGTTTTGGATTAACCCAACTCTGACCCATATAAAAAGTTGCCATTTTGACCCGTTACCTAACTAGCCCATTTCAGCATGTCCCAAAATTTACCCCCTTGACCCATTACCAAGTTTTGTAATCATGTTTAGTACATAAACAATTTTGGGAATAAAAAGTGTTTCGGGTTAACCCAACTCTGACCCGTATAAGAACTTGCCATTTTGACCCGTTACCTAACTGGCCCGTTTCAATATGTCCCAAAATTTACCCCTTTGACCCATTACCAAGTTTTGTAATCATATTTAATACAAAAACAATTTTGGGCAAAATATGTTTCGGGCCAACCCAACTCCGACCGTATGAAAAGTTGCCATTTATAACCCGTTACCCGACCGGCCCGCTTCAACATGTCACAAAAGCTACCCCTTTTACCCAATACCACATTTCATAACCATATTTAGTTCAAAACAATTTTGGGCACAAAAAGTGTTTCGGGTCAACCCAACTTACCCATCTAAAAAGTCGCCATTTTTTACCCGTTACCCAACAGACCCGTTCTAAATTGTTTAAAGCGGTACCTTCTTGGTAGCAGCAAGTTCACTCTCCAACGCTTCAACCCGAGACAAAGCCTTAATAAGCATATCCTCTTTCTCGGGTGGCAAGTCAACCGGTTGACTTTCAAGAACAACGACCTTTTCCTCCAACTCTCCCAAACGTTTCATCATCGACAAATACTCAGCAGCCGAGACAGCTGGCAGTTGCCTGCTGTACGGTCTAGATATATGTTTTTTAACCATATCATCATCATGATCATCATGGATGCCATTAGAGTATAATGTAGCATCGGTAAGCCGTTTGGGCATGTTGTTTGTCATACGAATCATGGTCATAATTCCCATCACTAATGTCATCATGCCTGATAATAACTGGTTTCCTAACTTATCACTAGTGGAAGTTGGTTTGTAAGCTTCTTGGATCGGATAATAATCCTTCGGCTTTGGTGTAGGATGATCTATAGTCTTGTCCACAATGGGCGTGTGGTCGGTTTTTGCATTGGCGGTTGGGTTGTTGTTACGTATGGAAGCCTGCAAATATGTTAAAATGCACTAATAGTAAGGCAAAACTTGCAAGAATAATAATGCAATATGGAAGAATGATGTGAAGTTTTTTAAAAAAAAAAACTTACTTCTTCTAATACTGAAGGGAGATTCGGTTGCTTGATATCCTCGGAATCTTCTTTGGAAAGAGGGCTTTTCTGTAGATCAAAAGTTGGTTAATAACTACTTGTTTCTTTAACTGACTGCTTCATTATTTACGGGCCGAAAAACCATATTATTTCTATGGGGAAGGTTAATTTACATTTTAATCTTAACATGAGAACGTAGAAAATAATACCAATTTATAAAAAAATGAGAACGTAAGTAACAATACCAATCTACATAAACAATTATTTATAATAACAAAGAAAAAAACCTAAAAATTACAACAAAAGAATCAAAATCAAGAACAAAATAATAACAGCAAATACCAACAAATACTTATAACAATAAAAGAAAAAATCTAATAATGACAACAGAATATAAATAAGCAAATACTTATAGTGTCTCATAATCGAAAATTAGCAATTACGAACAAAAAATTACAGCAAACACCTAAAAAAGAAAACCTAATAATAACAGCAAATTGGTTCTCACTGTTTTCATGTTAAGTAAAATGTATTTGATCATGTTTCTATTTTGTTTTAATAGTTGAACATTTAAGTGGCTGGATATTTTTCATGAATAATATCCAACCACTTGAATATTGAATTATTGAGTTATATCTATATACAAAGGGATATATTATTATAATTAGAAAAGGAGTGGGCCCAAAAGTTTTTTTTATCAATTTTATCAACATTTTTGCTAATTTAATTTTTTTAGTACCAAGGGCATTTTGGTCATTTTACACTCACTTAACGGAATATGTTAACCTCCGTCTATTTCAGGGACGAACGATATTACGCTCATGCAAACAGTTGGACTAAACTTGCAGTATGGTTAAACCACAGGCAACATTATTAATTCTTATATTATTGAATGAGTTGCAAGGGATGCATTGTCATGTGAATATACCGTATATGCAGACAAGTCCACTGAAATGGTCTTTTCTTCCGGGATCGGATTCTTTGAGCATTTGTGTTGGCCATTGCGGACCATCTACCACACGAAATCAAAACAAAAAAAAATTATAAAAATATGATATATAAAAATGCATACTATATTTACAAAAAAAAAAAAAAAAAAAGTTGCAGGAGTAATACCTTCATGATCTCCGGGTCTTGCCACGGGCCCTTATCTGAGCGCAAGCAACCGCCTTTATCAGCACAAGTGCAGGTACCGCCCAAGAACGTTGGAAGTTGGCTATCCAAAATATTAAGATTGCATAAATAATATTATTTCAATAATAAATTAATAATAATCTTGTTTTTTATGAATAGAATGATTTAATAGGTTTTGGGCCTGTGATCGCGTTGGTTCGTTTAACTTTAACTAAATAAACGATTGAAAACGAACAGTTAAATGAACGAGGTATTCTTGTTCGTGTTCATATGTTAGTAAAATGAACGTGTTGGTGTTTGTTTGTGTTTGTAAACAGTATAAATGAACGGTTCATGAACGGACATAACTGAACATGGATGAACGCACATAAATGAGCTAAAACCAACTAAAAGTTATAAAAACTAGACTAAACTGTAATGGGCCTAAAATTTGAGTGTTTACAAGCACCACATGCTCAGGATTTTCTTCTTGCTATCCCTATAGATGGATTAGGCCAGCATATGTCTCAAGTGGAGTATCGTACTATCCTTAAGTATCGCCTCATGATTCCTCTATTCCTGGTTGATGAGATATGTCCTGTTTGTCGTACGTGTTTAGACTCATATGGGGAGCACGCAGTGCATTGTAAAGAGCTCCCGGGGTTCAAGTACCGACACGATCTGGTTAGGGATGTGCTTTTTGACATACTCAGGCGGGCCGGAATTTCTGTTAAGAAAGAAGCACCCGTGAATTTCCCGACTGACCCGTCGGAGGGAAGATCATCTCTTCGGCGGGCTGACATTTTGGTGTTTGGATGGATAGGAGGAAAACATGCTTGTGTGGATTTGACAGGGGTTTCCCCTCTGGTGGGTTTAGGGAGTAGTGGTTTCACAGCCGGTCAAGCTGCTTTGAAAGCTGCTTCAGGCAAGGTGACCAAACATGAGAAGGCGTGTCTTGACAACCAACACGTTTTTATTCCTTTTGCTTTTGACACTTTTGGTTTCCTCGCGCCTGAAGCTGTGGAGTTACTTACCCGTGTCCAACGGGTCATGCATAGTAATGTTATGACTCCAAGATCCGCAAATGTAGTTTTTAAAAGATTGGGTTTTGCAATTCAAAAAGGGGTAGCGGCGCAGCTTGTTGCCCGCTTGCCTTCTGTTTCGATATAATCATAAACTAATATCTTTATTCATTCTCCATTATCAAACGTAAACGAAAGAACACAAACAATTGAAAACTAATGAACATGAATAAACGTAAACGAGCTAACATAATAAATGAATATAATTTTTTTTTGATACGAAATAGCACTATTATTAATATTATAAATTGTTTATTGGATTACATCGAAACAGAAGGCAAGCGGGCAACAAGCTGCGCCGCTACCCCCGTTTTGAATCGCAAAACCCAATCTTTTAAAAACTATATTTGTTGATCTTGGAGTCATAACATTACTATGCATGACCCGCTGAACACGGGTAAGTAGCTCCACAGCTTCAGGCGCGAGGAAACCAAAAGTGTCAAAAGCAAAAGGAATAAATACATGTTGGTTGTCAAGACACGCCTTTTCATGTTTTGCCACCTTACCTGAAGCAGCTTTTAATGCGGCTTGACCGACCGCGAAACCACTACTCCCTAAGCCCACCAAAGGAGAAACCCCTGTTAAATCCACACACACGTGTTTCCCTCCTATCCATCCAAACACCAAAATGTCAGCCGGTCGAAGAGATGATCTTCCCTCCGACGGGTCAGTCAGGAAATTCACAGGTGCTTCTTTCTTAACAGAAATTCCAGCTCGCCTGAATATATCAAAGAGCACATCCCTAACCAGATCGTGTCGGTACTTGAACCCCGGGAGCTCTTTACAGTGCACCGCGTGCTCCCCATATGAGTCTAAACACGCTTTACGACAAACAAGACATATCTCATCAACTGGAAATAGAGGAATCATAAGGCGATACTTAAGGATACTACGATACTCCACTGGAGACATATGCTGGCCTAACCCATCTATAGGGATAGCAAGAAGAAAATCTTGAGCATGTGGTGCTTGTAGACACTCAAAAATGACTTTTTGTCTGCTTGTCATGTTAAAGTGTGACTCCATATCGTGAACAATTTTACTAAAAAGAGTGCTCGCCAATGCATGCTGGGCTTTAGAGGGGGCGGTCTCTTTGTTAGAGAAACTGCTAAAATCGAAGCTTGGAATCATATCACGAAGACAAGCCAGAGCACAAGAATAATCAGAATCCATCCCACATATACCACTGTCTCGCAAAATGTGATCCTGAAGCACCCACGATTGGGCTCTCGAGGCCACAAACACATAAGAGGAAGCCTCTACTGCCGAATACAACCCCAAACCCCCATTCTTAATGGGTAAGGAAGCAAGTCGCCATTGGAGGTCTCCAAAGAAAGGACCTCCACAAACTACAATGTCCTCGATCGCCTCACGCAATCCCTTGTCAAAAAACACCACTGCCTCCATCATGTGTACAGGTTGGCATGTTCTCAAACCGAAGAAAAGTTTAGCAATACCCATACATGATCGAAGCAAAAGTAACTCACTCTGCGGGTCACCAAGTTTTGGGAGAAGACGCATCAAATCAACAGCATTCGTAGCTCTCTTCTTTGCCAAACCCTTAATAACCCCGGTGTCTTTACTAACAGCTCCCCCAAGAAGCTTCATCCCTAATAATGGTCTCCCGATGTCAGCAGGGAATAAACCGTCACGAGACTTCGTACCATCACAAGAAGGCCAAAATAGCTCAGTTTTCTTAATATTCAGTTCAAGACCCAAAGTTGGACCCGTCACCTTAATGATATCCAGCACTTTAGCCACCTCCATTGAATCTCCAATGACTGTCCCATCATCAAGATACCAGGCATGAAGAAGAAGCTTGCAATTGTCTCGAATCTGATGCACAAGGGGGTGTAAAACCAAGGAAAAATGGAGTGGTCCCAATGGGTCTCCTTGTTGAACCCCTGTGGTGGACCAAATATTATCATCCCCAAGATATAGTCTTGATGGCTGAACATATAAAAATTCCACCCACAAGGAAATAGAAGGGCATCTGATCCTTACCTCATGAAGTAAAGCTGATCTATCCACCATATTAAATGCATTAGAAAAATCAACTGTAAGCATTGCAAGAGACCCATCAGTGTGGCGCTCACTCAATACCCTGTTGGCGCTATGTAATATGGCCTCCGCACCACCTGACACACCAACCCCAAACTGGAAATTATTAAGGTATTTGGTCATTTCTTTGCCAACCCCTTTCATAGCCACCTTAGAAACCAAACGCCTCCATATAGTACCCACTGCAATAGGTCGAATCCCTTTGTCGGGTTTTAAAAGCGGTGTAAGAGGAGCAGACGCGACAAACTCTGCCAAAGTAGACGGACATCTCCCTCCTAACCATAAATTAACCACTGCAGTGATAGCACATATGAGGTCAGTGGCAATAGCCGACCCTTCTCCACAAAGAGCATCCAAAATATGTTGCGCTCTCAAACCGTCCCTCCCACACGAAGTTCCTTTGGGAAACGATTTAATGCAACCAAGGACACTATCAACCTCTGCCACAAGAGGAGGCTCGGAATAAGTCATGTCCGACATAGCCGGCGGCTTCTTGTACGGGTGTTTAGCTTCTAAAGCCTTTGTGGTATCAGAATTGTAAGGTGCAACACCAGATGAGCATAACACCTTTACTGCAGCAGTAAAGTGACCATCCGTAACTTTTCGAAGACACTGTTTAACGTTATTGTTGACAAGATCCCCCTCCTTTTGAATATCCATGTCACCTTGGCCTAAGGACCTCAAACCAGAACCATTTAACAGATTTTTAATTAACATGGTAATACCGTCAACTTTCCCCCATGTGGCTAAAGAACTCATTATTGAATGATGTTGCATGGCTTTCCTATTCCTGGACCTGCTTTCGTGCCTATTTTTGGGTCTGAACACCTGTAAAGTGCAACGAGGAAGAAGTAACAGCCTAACCCACGCATCAACAGAATCTGGTTGAGCAACCACTTTATAGAATGTTGTTTTCAAAGCTTGCGAAAAGGCCATCCGACAACTATGAGGGATACTCTTGACGGTAACGATAAGTGCCTTAAGTACACGATCAAGGAGGGAGACATCCAACACGAAGGACTCATGAACAGTTGTCTCGAGGCCCTTGATAAAAGGTTTCGAAATCCCAATAATGTGTGTATCCGAGTCAATTGCATGATCATTAAACTTCACAATGCCATTAGGGTGATGACAAGCACGTTTCAAGCTCTGAAGGTTCATGCAATCCCCACACAACCATAATAAATGAATAGAAATGGACAAACATAAACGAACGTTTATGAACACAAATTAATGAACAAGACACGTGTTTGTGTTCGCCCGTTTAGCTAAATGAACAAAAAACTGTGTTCATGTTCGTTCATTTATTAGATAAACGAACATAAACAAACTTCCCACTGAACGGTTCATGAACAGTTCATTGAACATTTGATTCGTTTACAAACCTAGGAGATTTTATACATTGTAAGTACACGCCAAGTGTCTTTCAACTCGTTATCCATTTCAATATTGGCATACTAACATGGGGTCAAGTTATTCTACAAAGGGGGACAAAAATGAGAAGGATTTGTAGCCACAAAAAACCCCTAAAAAATTAATAAAAAATCATAACTCAAATTTTAATACAAAAACGAAAAATGTAAAAACACAAAACTGTTTCCACCGTCTTCCTCGTTCTCAAAAAAAAAAAAAAAAAAAAAAAAACTCGAAAAAGACACACTGTTGAGTGAAAAAGAACATTGTCTTTTTATTTATCATTATGTTTTGTGTTTATTTTCGTTGTTGATTGTGTCTTTTTTTTCTTGACATTGTATTATATTACTCAACATTGTGTCATATTTTGTTTGGCATTGTGTTATATTTTACGATCTATTGTGTCTTTTTTTGTTTATCATTATGTTGTTTGTACATTTTCGGCATTGTGTCGTTTTGTCGTTTTTTTTTGAAAACTTGAATGACGGGGGAAACATTTTGGTTTTCTATTTATATATTGATTTAAGATTTTTTTTATTATTTTTTTTTGAATTCTTTTAGGGGTTTACCCTACTAACATGCATATGATTTGAGTTTAAAGGTATTTGAAATTTTGATCACCTAGCAATTTAAAACCAACGAATATTAATAAATGATAGATGAGTTATTTTGAATAAATACCTGGCATCAATCATTTCCAAGAGCTGGTTTTGGTATTTGGTGCCCAAAACCTATATGCAAGTAAACAAGTTTAATAATATTTTTTAAATTTAAAATATATTTTACATGAAAATATTTAATCTTAAACATGATTGTTTTAATTTAAAAAAATATACTTATTATATTAAAAAAAAATAAAATCTTAAACTATGAATATACTCTCTTTCAAGAACCTTTGTTAAAAAGTTTAATACAATTAAATAAAATACTTTCAATTTTAATCAGAAAACAAGCGGGCAACAAGCTACAAAAAACTTACATGAATTTTAGCAGTAGTCTTTGGATCAAGGAACGATTTCACCGTGCTCCACAAAAGCCTAAACCCGGACCCAGCGTTGATAATGTACATGCGGCATAACGTCTATGATCGAGTTTCGGTTAAATATATAAGAATGTGTATTTTAACTTCATAGAATGAAATGAAGAAACTGTATATTAAGTACCTCAGGGTAATTGTTTCCATCAATGTTTTGGAGATGCTGGATAAGTTCCCGAGCCGATTTGTTCATGTTTTTCAGTCCCTGATTCATAAACGAAGCACAAGTAGTTTAGGCATACGTTGTACGTCTAAGCCTGTAAATGAACTGAACGTTCAGTGAATAGTTTGTGAACCGTTCGTTTGTGTTCATCTTATAAACGGATGAACATGAACAAAAATGTTCATTTTAGTTCGTACATTTATGTTCATGAATGTTCGTTCATATAAGTTCGTTTAGATTCGTTTATGTTTGTTAGTTTACGTTTTTTTATGTTGGTTAATATATTCATTTAAAATATTTTGGTCCATTACAACTTAGTATAGTTTTTATACCTTTTTAGGCCCAACCGCCCAACACGTTGTTCTTCAGATTACTTTAACTAGTTATAGGTCAGTTATGTTTTTTCGTTTACGTTCATACACTGTTCGTAGTCCTGTAAATGAACAGAATGTTCGGTGAACTGTTCGGCGGGAAGTTCGTTTATGTTCGCTTATTTAATAAACGAACGAACATGAACAAAAATTTGTGTTCGTTTAAATAAACGAACAAACATGAACGTATGTTTAGTTCGTTCATTTATGTTCGTGAATGTTCGTTTATGTTTGTTTCATTTATGTCCGATTATTTATGTTCGTTTACATATTAATAGAAAATAATTAAATATTAAATTCAAGAGTCATCTAGTTAATGGTTTTATATTTATTCATTTGTGTTCATTTAAACGTGTTCATTAATCTTCGTTTATGTTTGTTTGTGTTTATTTACATTTGTTTATATATGTTCTTTTTTGTTTGTTTATCTTTCTTCAGCTATGTTTGTTTATGTTCGTGAACTGTTCGTTTAGAAGTTAAACAAACGAACATAAATGGACACGAACATGTTCATTTTTTAAATAAACGAACACGAACACAAAATATGTGTTCGATTAAGTGTTCGTGTCCGTGTTCATTTAAAGGTAAATGAATGAACACGAACATGCCCTTATTCGTGTTCGTTTTGTTCGTTTACAGGCCTAACTGTCCTTTTATACTGTTAACGAACGAACATGAACATATTCGTTTTCTGAACGAACGGACATGAATAAGAAAACGTTGCTCATTTATTTTTTCAGGTTCGATCGTTTGTTCAACAAAAGTTAAACAAACAAACAAACACGAACACATGATACATTGCATTATGTAAAGATCTACTTACAACTCCTTGTACATCAAGGATAGTGGTACTTTGATCAATATGCTTCTTTGCAGCAACTGAACAAGCCGGGAACTTATCAATAAACGTTCTTTCGAACTCCATCACATGGTACTTAAGATAACGTTCTAGTGTCGTCGCCTGCATTAGCTTCGTAGCATCAACTTTACCAAGTTGCTCGATATAAACGGGTCGTCCGTCTTTGTCAACCCCATGGTGTCCTTGAGGATAGTGTTTAATCACTTCATCTTTTTCCTTGAAGTCAAAATCCTTAAAAACATACAAAACAAGGCAAAAATCAATGGATTGTAGCATATAAAGCCATGTTTAAGTGTTTAATCAATAGTTATAGCATATATGGATAATGTGTGCATAGGTTACACAAGTATTTAAAAGTTTTTTGGTAAGGCCAGCCACTCAAATATTAATACAACTTTGGGGTCACTAATATAGATTTTTTAGTAGATTGAAGGGAAAATTTTTTGTCATTTTTACAACTATATGTGGCTTTAAATTTAAGCACTTTTATCATTTTATGATTTTCAGACAAGTTTTTTTAGGGGTGCAAACGAGCCGAGTTGGCTCGTTAAAGCTCGAATCAAGCCAAGCTTAGACAAGCGTGAGCCTTAAAATAAGCTTCACTTATTGATTGAGAGAGAGAGAGAGAGAGAGAGAGAGAGAGATTACATGAGACCACTAAGATGCTTGAAAATTCGTAAAAAAACACTTTTAAACACTAATTTATTTTAAATTTATCTTTTCATTAGTTTTTATATTTTATTAATTTTTACCAAAATAAAAAATATAAGTGGATTGCAAAAGTACATATATGTAGCTCATAATTTAAATATATTTACCTCGTATGAGATACATATATGTACTTTCGCAATCTACATGTTCTTTTTATTTTATATAAGTTTAATTTAATGTATTGAATATATATTTATCTAATAATATTATTATATATAAGATTATGATAAAAATAACTAAATGGTATATATTGTGTTATATAGATAATTTATAATTAAAAAATATATAAAAATAATTAAAAGTATATATAAACCAGTTAATAAATAGTATATGAGCTGAGCTCGAGCTTTACAAAAAGAGCTTGAAACTGGCGCAGCTCGGCTCGTTTGCACCGTAGTTTTTTTTGTTGGAATCCGCATAATCGAAACAACTTGGCATCTAAAATAGTTTTAGTAGTTAGGTGATAATCTTTATAACATGTTTTCACACAAGTACCTCCATAATGGAGTCTGTACCATAATCTCTTCTCCATTTGATCATATCAGACCACATTTGTTTGGTCTTCTCAATATTAAATTTTCTAGCCTTCAAAAACCTGTTTTATCATTACCGAAAGAGACCACCGGATTAAATCAGTTGCCGAAAGATAGGAAGATAAAGTGCTACAATAACATAATGTATGGGTTGGGTAACAGGTCAAAACACTTTTTTATACTTTTTTTAAGATCATGTACTATGTTGTGTTAAAGAAAAGTTTAAAATATGTTTTAACTTTTTTAAAAAAAAACTAGAAGATAGAAAATTCTTAAATTAAAATAATAAAATTAAAAATTTAAATAAAACAATTTCTTTTTTTATTTTTTTTTCTGTATTGTCCATGCTGGTTTTGTTTTTCATGCTTATGTGGCATGGGAGGTCCAAAATCAAAGTAATACACAGCTTTTTAAAATTATTATTATTATTATTATTATTGTTATTATTATCTTTTAGCCAAAAAAATGAGGTCCAGATAAAATATTATGGGACCATGGTTCATAGATAGTGGAGACATGCTTAAAAATTTTTTTTTTTTTTTGAATTGTTGATGTGGAAATAGTGTGACAATATATATAAACCTTCAAAAAAATCTATTTTTTTTTCTAATAAAAATAAAAATCTGTGGTAGTAAATGATCTAATCTTGCTTTTTATTAAAGTGATTTTTATCTTTTTATGCAATTGAACTTTGAATACATCCACCTATTTGACCCGTTTCCCTTTAGTAAAACCCTGCAGGTTAACCCGTATAACCCGTTGAGATTAATCATAACATCTATAACCTTAGCATCATGTGGTAATCATCATGTTTTGCGGGTAATAATTCTTCCAAAATCAAAGCTTGGCGTAACGCATCGACCGCCTTAAGTTCATCAGCGTCGTGTACATGTTCAACAACCGACGATGCCACTTTGCCATGCTTCCTGCTTCTTTTGCCAAATGAACTCCTCAGTTTGTTGGATGCATTTATAGCTCTTTGTTTAAATGACAGCTTATGTTTCTTCTCCTCATATGTTTCGGTCTCGGTTTTTTCTAAACCTATTCGTTTAAATTTCGAAACATATGTTAATAACTACACATTGAAATTTATGTAACAGTTATTGTTATGCTTTAGAACTCATCTATAAAAAAGGGTTTGGTGTGTACAGCCTGCTGGCACGAACCCACACACGACCCAAACACAAAACATCGAGTAAGACACGTGAACCTGAACATGACCCAAACACGAAAATCGAGTAAGACACGTGAACCCAAACACGACCCGTTTGACCCGAAAGTTTATATTTTTTATTATTATTTTCTTTCACATATTAATACTTTAAATTTACATTTTTACAAAAAAAAGTACAAATTTATATAAAAAAGGATTTGGTGTGTACAGCCTGTTGGCAAAAACCCGAACAAGACCCAAACATGAAAATCGGGTAAGACACGTTAACCTGAAAAGACCCGTTTGACCCGAAAGTTTTTATTTTTTATTTTAAACTTATTTAATTTTTTTTTTCACATATTAATACTTTAAATTTATGTTTTATAACAAAGTACAAATTTATATAAACAATTACATTTAATTATAAATACTTTTTACTTTTAAATTATGGCATAAGCTGCCCAACAAATTTAATTATTTAAAGGCATAAGATGCCCAACCAATTTAATTTATTACATAAAACACAGTTTTAAAAAATATATAATAAAGAATAAATGGTTTAAACGGGTCAATCCGTGAACCCGTCAGATTGACCCAAACCCGACCCATTTAGCTAAACGGGCTAGCAGGTCAACCTGAAATGGACCCGAGCCCGTTTATACCAAATTCATACCAGGGAATTTCTTGTTAGGTTCGTGTTGTGTCAGAAATTCACACCCCTCTGTACAAGTTTTATTCATCAAGGATATGATGCATACTGATAATCGAAACAAATATGCATACCGACAAGAGGTCCGGACATTACAGCACTCATAGTTAACGGTTGATCGTCGTGATGAATCTGAGGCCTTAATCAAATGCCTGCAAGTTGTGCCAAATTCTCACATTTCAAGCATTTCAAAAAAAAAAAATCTTCTCAAATTTTAAAGTTTAAAACCTATAACAATGCAAAATCTATAAAAAAACCTATAAAAAGTTGCAAAATCATTTTTCTATGAACCAACAATGCATATGCTATTCTAAATATCACAGTACTGCAATCATCACTAGAGGTGTACAAAAAAACCAGTTTCTGAACGGAATAGGCAACCTGAACCGGTACTTTTTGAAACCAGTTTGGAACCAAATGAAACCGTGGGTTCAGGACCGGTTTGTAAGTTTGTAATCCACTGGTTCCAAACCGGTGAAACCGAACCGAACCAGTCAAAAGCTGGCCAAAACCCAGCGGTTAACCGACCAAAACCAGTCAAGAAACCAGTTTCAAACCATGTGCATATTTCTAAGTTCGAGGTATTGCAATCACTAGAGGTGCACAAAAAATGCCGGTTTATGAACCAAACTGGCAACCCGAAGTCTGGAACCGATTAAAACAGTAGGTTCGGACTGGTTTGTAATCCTCTCCTTGATACCAGTTCCAAACCGGTTTAGCACCGTACTCTTTGAAACCGGTTTGGAACTGATCGAAACCGTCAATGTTTTAAAAACCGGTTTTTTACTCGTATCGTATTAGAGTAAAAAATGGTACAATTGGTTGAACCGGGTTGTCCTAAGAGGTTCAACCAGGTTGAATAGTTAACCTTTTAATTTCATATAAAAGCAACTTCAACTCAAAAAATAACTCAAAAGTATATGATTCCATAATAAAAAATAATCCAAAAGTTTACTCGTGTCAATATTAATTGCTTGGTTAAAAGTAATTTTTAGAAAATATGGGCCGCAAAAATATCAAAAATCTCTTGGACTTAAAACCGGTATTTTAGAAAAAAAGTGCCGGTTCGATGTTCTAGCAAACCGTCCAAAAATAATACTGGGCTCAAAATACCAGCCTGATATGTGAATCCCGATATTACCGGTCCAATCGGCCGGTCCGAACCGGTTTTTAAAACAATAGAACCTGTAGGTTTGGACCGGTTTGTAGTCCTCTCCATTAAAACTGGTTCCAAACCGGTGAACCGAACCGAACCGAACAAAAACCGGCTAAAAACCAACGGTTAAAACTGACCAAAACCGGTCAAGAAACCGATCAGAACCCGGTTTTCCACATCCAAACTTGCAAAGTCATCATATAAATAAACTGACATAATGATAGACATATAAACCATAAAAATTAGAGAGATAATATTACCAGTGAGGAATTGCAGGACAGTTTGATGAAGAGAAGAAGATGTTGTTTTAATATCAATTATTAATATTATTATTTAATTTGAAGAGGTCTTATTGGATCTCCATTATATTATTATCTGTAAATGGACCAGTTTCAGACATGGCTGCCACTATTAATAATATTAATCAATGTGATGTGGACAATATTAATACATATACATCCCTGTCATTACTCATATGTGTATATATAATTATGTATTTTACATTTTGTGATTTTGTCTTACATGTGATGTGCAGGGATGAAAGTTTGAAACTCCCTATAAAATAGTAACTAACTTAACTACTACTACTTATTATTATTATTATTTATTTTTTTATTATTTTTTTAATGGCGAACGAATAAAAGCCTGGCTATATGGAGTAACCCAATTGCAAATGTGATTCTATACGCCAGTGATTGCAGACAGCGTCGTGTAGCCCAAGCGCACCAAACGAAAAACCCGATTGTCCGAAGACGCACCGTGGTAAAACCAGCTTGGGATCGGATTCGACTCAAGACATGCGATTTAAAAAAAATAGAAAATTTAAAAACAAAATGGATTTAGATCGGCAATGGCGAAGCTTAGTGAGGGCCCGAGGTGGCCCACCCCTCCCCTTGCTTTTTTTTTGCGCAGTAGTGTAAATTTACTCGTTTCCGCTTAAAATTTGTATACGTAGTGTAAATTTATCTATTTTTGACTGAAAATTTGAGCCCCCCCGGACGAACTCATCCAAGCTTCACCACTGTAGATCGGACCAAATGATTTTTTAAGATCTGACAAGTGAGGGTCAGCATGGACAAGCTCAAGTTATGCTTTTTATGATATTTTCTAAACCACCTGTTCTGACCCAAACCAAAATAACTATTTTTTCAATCCACCTGTTTTGACTCGAAATTGTTTTGCCCAGTAACCCGAACTTGCCCGACCCGTTTGTCAGGCCTAGAATGAGGATGAGTCTTTATGTCGACTATAAGAGAAATATGATACATAAACGGGTATGTAACTACTAATTAAACGGTTATGTAACTGTTTATCTTTCCCGCTTTCATTTATGCGTCGTGAATAAATCTTTAAGCAATTTTAGAGTTCTTTATTTAAATTTGGTTACCGAATTACTTTAAAACATTTTTTTTTATTTTCATTTTGGTAAAATTACTTTTCCAACTCAAAAAAAGGACAACTTATTATCTCTATGCTCTCTGTTATTTAAACCAAATAATGGAATGCTATATAATTTGCAAACAAAATAAAATTTTAAATTCTTGACGGTGCCTTTTAATCATTTGCTATAATAACCTTAACAAGACATATATGTATGTCTACCAAAATCCAATCACCTACAAACACATGATATATAGTTTAATTAAAATTCAATTATTTTGTTTAACATGTGATTATGATTATGATTGCAAAAAGTTAAAAAATTACTGATTTAGTCATGAGTTTGATCCAACTAATGGCCTTTAATAATATAGTTTTATATTATTTGATAAAATCATAAGCAATGCTCTCAATGGGATGCATTCTTCATGATCAAAGAATCAAGTACAAATGTGTTATGCGACTCTCATAGTTATTAACACGTTTTTAGTTCTAATTTGAACATCTCCCTGCTCTTGGTATTTAAATCTAAAGTTAATATAATCAAACAGAAACAAGATCAAATGCATTTTATTATTAGCATAAAAACAGCGAGAACCAATTTGCTATTATTATTAGATTTATTTTTGTAGGTGTTTGCTGTTAATTTTTGTTCGTATTTGTTAATTTTCGATTACGAGACGTTATAAGTATTTGCTGATTTATATTTTGTTGTTATTATATTTTTTCTTTTGCTGTTATACGTATTTGCTGGTATTATTTTGTTCTTGATTTTGATTCTTTTGTTGTATTTTTAGGTTTTTTTCTTTATTATTATTATTATTATAAATCATTGTTTATGTAGATTGACATTATAGTTGGTATTGTTTCTTACATTCTCATTTTTTTTATAAATTGATATTATTTATTACGTTCTCATGTTAAGATTAAAATGTATATGAGCATTCCCCTAATCAAGCATGAAATTTCAAATATCTTTTATAAACTAATATTTCCTTTGTTATAAAACATGTAACACTTGTATCTCTCACAAAAAATAATAAATTACTTTAATGGTCATGTGATCAAACTTAAATAATTTTAACAAGAGAAAAACTAATAACAAATGATGTTATTAGGTCATGAGGCTTAAAGGAATTACACCATTCCTGTAAGCAAGGCTAGAAATGTGACATGCTTAACGTATTTATTTGATTTCGTCTTTAAGGATTAGCTTATACAGAGATCGTACACAATACATTATGTCACGCTAATTTTTAAATACCAATAGTTTCTATAGGTAACCACATGCGACCGACTTTCTCATTTTGATTTTCGACTATCCTAACATAATTTCATCAAACAATTATATTTGCCTTTGCTTGTGGGGTGAACCACTTTTGGCCATCCTTTCGCAGGCAATACCGTGGTTTAATCTTCAATGTTATTGTCACCTTTACCCGAAGAGCATCAGTTCGATACTCATTCAAGAGAATAAGAGACGAAAAGTTGTTAAATTTCATTTTGCAACGACAAACTAGGAGAACAAGTTCACTTGTTCAGTTTCATATTCGAAAGTGAATATGAAACACTTTAACTTTCCTGTTTTGTTTTAAGACAAAAATGAAAATTTTAGTTGATTTTTGGACTATTTGAGCATCTTGAATTCTTGATGGTATCACTACTTTGGCTGTTGTATCCTATAGAGATAATAAGTAGTTGCATAATATGTTTTAAAATTATCGTGTTAACTAGGGATGAGATTTTTTTTCCGAATACCCGTACATATACTCGTACATGTACCCGCACCTATCTATTAGGTACAGGTGCAGGTACCCAAATTTACTGATTTTAGGTACATGTACTTTCGAGTATAAGTACGAGCACAAGTACGGGTATTACGGGTATCGGTACCCGTTTAGAATATGCAGGGGCTTTTATTAGGTTTCTACACTCATGACTTAACTTTCAAGCGGGATTTTCAAAACCTAATATATTTCAGTTGAATCAGTTCCTTATCGATCTATATGTGTATATTCATATTGCATATTCATATATTTTATTTCATGCATGTGTAATTATGTATATCGTTAAATAACATGTATTAACTCTCTCTTTATAAACTTTATAATTTTTTTTATGTCAATGGGATGGATAAGTTGATTATGCAAACCATATTTTTACATGTTTTTGGCCTCGTTTATATTCCCACTATTATGGCCTCATTTATGTTAAGGCATACATAATAATTTTTATCATGATTATTTGTAAGTGCAACATTAATCCACTTTGATTGTATATTAAAATGTTAATTACCATTTAAATGATTTATACAATTTAATATTGAGCAATTTCTCGATCAGTTTGGTCTATGTAAATACGAACTTTTAGTTTATTCTCATAGACTTGGATGGCAGGTTCAGTTATATTTCAAGAGAATATGAGAAGAAAAGTATGTTAGATTCCCATTTTACAACGAATTAAGAGAACAGGTTCCCTTGTTCGGTTTCATGTTCGAAACAGGATATGAAACACTTTCTACTTTCCTATCTTGTTTGATAGAAGACGTAAACCTAAAAGGCTCTAGTTTGATTCTTCGACTAGTATGCCATCTTCGACAATACTGCTACTTTGACTGTTGTACTCTGTAGACATAATAGTAGGTGAATGCATAATATGTTTATACTATTGTTATGTTTGATTATGTTCTTTGATTTATTTATCCGACAGTGTACTTTAAATACTATTACAACACATTATTAATTGGTTAAGGAAAATAGAGGAATTCATTCCTCTCCAACATATACATCCATTTTTCAACTATCTATTTCTACTTTTACCAAATTATAGAATGATTCCTTGGCATTTTTTAGCTTTCACTTTTAGTATAAAGGCATTCACATCTGAAATGGTTAAAAAGATCCATTTGATTAATTTTTGGAGCATAAAATTGTAAAATAAACATAACTCACCATCCTCAAACAAAATCTCAATTGTCTCTTATTTTGTGTTGGTAATCCTGTATTATAACTTGAAACAAGAAAAATTAAAAACAATAAACGATAAATGAAAACGAAGTAGACGTAGCGCACTGCCGGACTTGACGACTTACCTGAAATGAAAACGAAGTAATGCTGCAGAGAATTAGAGAGTATTGTGCATTTTTGGTGTGTTCTAAACTGTAGCATTTGGACTGGTTTTATAGCCAGAAAAATGTCCGAGTTTTTGGAGCTGCATCCGTGCCGCTGGACGTGCGGGCACGCACGAGTTCGAAGAATTTTTAGTCTAGAAACCCAATTTTGCACCCCTTGCGTTTCTAATACTTATATATTTTTTTGGATCTTAATTTATTTATTGTAATGAAGTTAAGAATATACTTAAGGTTTGATGATAAAATAGTTTCACAAATAAATGAGATGTATAACCCGGTTTAAAAGCTATTTGGGTTTGGTGAGACCCATGACCCGCTTATTTTTTTTACTATAAAATTGTTTCTTAATTATAAATAATATCTTTTAAAAAAATCAAACGCTAATTTTTAGTATATCCCTATATTATAGGATTTTTCATATGAAATATTTAGTGAGATTAATTTTTAATTTAATGAGATATTATAACCCGTTTAAAGACTATATGGGTTTGGTGAGACCCACACTCGTGAATACAGGTAAAATGCATTAGAAATTTAGAAGCCTCCATTTACAAATAAAACAATCTGGTAGTTTGAGATAGGATGAGACAACCAGAGGGCTTTTAAATGTTTCGTTTATATATATTTAAGATTTCAATTTGGCTAGGTAAGTAAGAATTCCTGGTTTATTCTCATGGACTAGGATGGTAGGCTCAGTTAATTTTCAAGAGAATATGAAAGATGACGGGAAAGCGTCAGATTCCCATTATATGATGATGAATTAAGAGAACAAGTTCCCTTGTTCGGTTTCATATTCGAAACAAATATGAAACACTTTCTACTTTTCTATCTTGTTTCACAGAAGACATAAATCTAAAAAGTTCTAATTTGATTCTCCGAATAATATGCCATCTTCGATGGTACCACTACTCTAGTTGTTGTACCCTGTAGACATAGTAGATAGATGCATAATATGTTTCAAAGCAACCATGTTAAACACAAGCCTCCAACCAAATATGTTCCTACAAGTTATATTTTTTGAACTATTGTTATATTACAATGGAGCCCCTGTGATATACGGGTTAAAAAGTAAAATAAAAAAATTAAATTTAATAATATACATATTAACATATCTTATTAATTCATAAGATACAAATAATTTACTAAAATACATAGATAGTAAGAATACTTTGTATTTGCATTTTAAAAGTAATAAAATGGAAGGTTGTGAATTTATACCAATTAAGAAAAAGAGATGACTAACATCAATTAATCCTAGTTGAGTTGGTAAGCCATAAACATTTTAAAGTAACGTATTGAGTTCAATTCCCACCAACAACATATTTTTCATTTTATCATTCATGAAGAAAAAATTGTAAAAATGGAATCTTGTACACTTGGAGCCTATGTGAAGGATCTAATTAAATGACAAGTAGAAAAATTGTGTTGCTTTAATATATAGATAGATTTGATGTATACTTCTTGATTTACTTATCTGACAATATGCTTTAATTAATATGTTATAGATAATATTATCCTTAAATTACAACGGTTAACAATACCATCATCATCGACTCATCGTACTTATTAAATCTCACTAATAGTAAAGCTATGGTATGGTCTAAGGAGGGTAAGATGCAGACAATCTTACCTCTACCCCGTAGGAATAAAGAGATTGCTTTCAGTGAGACCTCCGATTCAATAGTAGTTTTGTATCAAGCCTTAGACATAAGACACACGACACTCAAGGACCCCGACCGGGCGCATGCACCATTGTCTTTCGGCTATCAACGCCACCACATGATGATACCTGATTAACCTTCCTGTGACATTCGTCAATTTCGGGTCTTGTTTGTATTCGTTTTTGTATTTGTTTATTATGTAAACCGACCCGATTTGTAAAACCAACGCTTATGTTATAATCAAAATGATGGATTTATGTTACAATATTGTTTCACACTTGTTGGGTCTTGAAAACATCCTATTTTTATTTTTATTTTTATTTTTATATATTTATTATTTATTTATTTTTTTGTTGTTTTGTGTTTTTGTCTTGATCCATTTTGCATGAAAACTCTTGTGTCTCACACCCATATTTGACCACCAACATTCCCCTATATATACACCACCTTTCCTCTTCATTTTCCCTTGCTACAACTCAAAAAAAAAAAAAAAACTCTCTCAAACATCAAAGATTCAAGGTTATCTTCTTAAGTGTTCTTGAAGGATTTTGGTCTTTCATCTTAATTAGTTTATGTAGCCTTATTAATACTTGTTTATGGTTGTGCAACATATATATAATATACACCCCTTGTTTACCTTTGGTAGTTACTTCTCCGATTCCGGTCGGTGAGGTTTCGGACCCCATAAGGCAAGGCTTCATGGAGGACTTAGTGTCCTTGATATATATATATCTATATAACTTGTTCATACATATTAATCTTGCTTATTTTAGTTTGTTGGTCATGTTTACAAGTTCCATGGTTATGGGTTTTTAAAAGTCTATGCTTCGGTTTAATCGTAAATAGCTCTAAACCGTAAACTGAACTTTGTTACTAGTTTTGTTTGTTTAAACATACTTAGTGTTAGATCTAAGTTTCTAAAATCATTTTTACAAATTCTATGGTTATGGGTTTGTAGAATCTTACCTCGGTCTTAACCCGAAACACGATCCGAACCGAAAACCGAACTTTTGTTTAAATACTTTATTGTTAACTTTTGGTATTTTTCATTTGTACATTATTATACAAGTTCTTTAGTGTCTGGACATGTGGAAACCATCTATGAACTTGTTGTGAGATGGAAACCGAACCAAACCGATTCTTGCTCGCTTAAGACACACAAGTGTGTTTTTTTTAGCCATCAAGACTTGTATATTTCTTTAAAAAATAGTTACAAATTGATTTTTAAATATTTTCTTAAGTACTTGGAAATGTTGGATCCAACTTGATCTCATAACAAAGTTTGGACCGACAAAACCGAACACTCGCTTAACGTGCGTTGTTAGTTTTAAAACAATGGAACTACATACTTGGTTAAGTCTTATTAAATTTTATTGAGTTATCTCATAACATTCAATATTTTGGAAAGTTGACTTTGGGTTTGACCAATTATCAAGACCCGAACCGACAACCCGAACACTCGATAAAAAAAACCCATTTTAGTATCTTTATTCCAAAGGGATTTGCATTCTTGAATTTTACTCACCCTATTACTTAACATAGGTTGAGTAAATATTAAGGTTAGATACTAACCCGGTTTCGAGCAAACTTACATTTTTAAAGGGTTATTATTATAAATTCTTAAATAGTCACATTTTAAACCTTGAACTTTAATTATTTACATTTCTCAACATTTATTTTGTTTAAAGACCTTCAAGACAACCTTTCTAAATTCAAGACTTATTTTCTTTTTAGGCATTGTGCGTTAAACTCGTCGTTCCGACAAATCTCCAAATTATCATCTTTCAAGTTTACCACTTGAAGGTGAGTACTTCATACCCCATTTTCCATCTTTTATTTTGGGGGTGACATTTCATACTTATTCAAAAAAATGCTTTATATTTGAATTTTAAACCACAAACGTAGTTGTATACTTTACCTAAATAATTGCTCGATTTGGTGTTCTATGCTTATATGCCTATGTGTTTATCGCTTTTGGTTGGTGAAACTATAAAATCCTAGACTATTTGGCATCCCCTTATAGCAAGGTGTCGTTAACGTAATGCAATTAACGATAACTATAAAATCCTAGACTATTTGGCATCTCCTTATAGCTAGGTGTCGCTAATGTGTTTAGCGATATCTATTTATCCAAATTATCACTTTTATTTATCGTTTCGTATGCAAGTTTTGTGGCTATCTTTATTATATACTAATATGATTAAACTTATGAATTGCTTACCGACCTTTGTTTTGACAAACTTTATTTTATGAAATGTTGCAGGTTTGCATCTTGGTTGATTTATGATTGTGAAGAAAACGACATCAAAGACCTTAGGATATTAGTAAAAATGAACAATATCAATTCGCCATATTTTGTGATATCTTGTTTATGGTTATTTTATGGATAATTGTTATGTGACATTTTCAATGCTGTGAAATGAAATGAGTTTATTCAATGCTGTGAAATGAAATGAGTTTATTAAATACTGTCACTTTAATTAGTGTCATGTGCTTATGGACAATCGTTACACCTCGGCATGTTCCGCCGCCTTTGGTCGGGGTGTGACAGATTGGTATCAGAGCCATGACAATAGGATAGGTGGTTAGACGTAACGACCTAGTATTGTTATGCTTAGGGTCCTATACGTGTGCTCATACGTGTTTACTCTATTTTGATTGTTCATATCGCATGTTCTTTATAAACTTGTTTAAAATTCACCAATATCCCAAATGTTCACATACACACACTTTCATAGTATTTCCAAGGTATCCTTACCTTAAAACGCAAAAATTAGATTTTCATTGTGTTTTATGGATTATAAGATTAACTTGGATCCCGTTGTTTATAATCCCTTAAAGGTTGCATTTATATCGGGTTTGTAGCCCTCATAGGAAGCGAGACATTATAAAACGACCATTTGACAAAAAGATTCCAAGAATCGAAGGTGATTTACTTACCTGGAATGGTGGGATTATAGTGCTCGTTTTCTAGGCCACAAACCATGTTATACATGTGAATACTTTAAGTAGTCGAATGCGAGCGTTCTGGTCGCCATCCTAATTTTTCGGTGTCAAAACAATAGAACTACGGTGATTCGTGAACTAGTGCTTTGACATGACGTTGTATCCCGATTTATGGTGTTATTATCGTTATTTGAGTCGAAAACATGAAAAAAATTGCGGTGATTCGTGCACATGTTTAGACTCCAACGTTGTGTTTTATAAATTTTTTTTTTTGAGTTGGAATATCAAATCATGGTGGTTCATGTACGATTTTCCGACTCTATAAACCTCAAAATCTCAAATTTTTAAGCTTTAACCCCTCAAAATCTCAAAATCATTTACGATTGTTTCCAGTTTGTTGTTTATATACAAAGATTTATATTTTATGTAACACTAACATCTACTCCTCACTAACTCTAGGATTCACAATCAAAAAGAAAATTTAACTTCACCTATTCTTATTTTATACACTCTCATATCCATTTCTTTTTTTTACCTAAAACTTATTCCATTTCTTTATAATCTTTTAGCATGCCTCCACTAAGATCGCGCAAGAGCACCAACCGACGTATGGCTGCTTTTATCATCAAGCAAATAGCCGCTGTGATTCCCGAACTTGTAACTCAAATCCAAGCTACCCAACCTCCTCCACCCGTTGTTGCACCCGTTGAACCCAAACCCGTATCCTACCCATATAAGCAATTTACTAGTGCCAACCCAACCGAATTCTGGGGTACGAACTGTGCGACTACCTTGTTGCAATGGTTCGAGTCTATGGAGAATGTGTTTAGATATAGCGAGTGCCCCGAAGCGAAAAAGACAAATTTCGCTTCAAGCATGTTTAGAAAAACCGCTCTAACATGGTGGGGTAGTGTCATACATCTCCAAGGGTCGGAAGTGGCTATGGCTCTTCCATGGTCCGACCTCAAGGCACTCATGATGAAGAAGTTTTGTCCCAAACACGAACTTCAAAAGCTTGAGGAGGAATTTTGGAACCTCAAGCAAGATAGTGGTGATAACGCTGCTTACTCACTCCGTTTCCACGAGTTGAGCATTCTCGTCCCTCATTTGGTTACCCCGGCTGAGCGTGAGCTTGACAAATACATTGGGGGTTTACCTATGCAAATCCGGGACTCAGTCATGAGTAGCAAACCCATGAATCTTGAGGATGCCATTACTCTAGCCGGTGCGCTATCGGAGAATCATGTGAAAGTGGGTACCCTAACCCTCAAGAAACCAAACGAAAAAGCCAAACCCGAGCCCGCACCACAAGCCAAGGTTGAACCCGCACCACAAGCCATTAACTACTCCAACTCTTCTCGTCACAACAATAACAACAACAAGAAGAAACCCAAAACCAACTACCGAAACTATGCCGTTACCCAACCCCAACCTCAACAACAAACCCAAATTCCACCCCAAACCCGAAAACCCTATACCGGTATCGCCCCACTATGCAACATTTGCCAACTCCATCACCCACCAAACATGCCTTGTCGCCATTGTACCATTTGTAACCGACTTGGTCATCTCAACACCACATGCCGATCCGCACAACGAACCCAACCTAACCAACCAAACCAACCAAGAACTTTTCCCCAAAATACTCAACACCGATATGCATCTTACCCACCAAACCAACCTCAAAAACCCCGAGCTTGCTACAATTGCGGTGACCCTAACCATTTCCGCAACAATTGTCCTCGCCTCATCCTTACTAACCAAACCATGACCGCACCTTACTACCAAACTTAAGCTTACCAAGTTCAAACCTACCGACCTCAACTTTCCCAACACAATGCACTACTCATCCAACCCATCCAAGCCATACAAGCACCACCTCCTCCACCACCGCAAGCACCTCAAGTCAACCAAGGCAATCAAGGACAAGCTTTCATGATGAATGTTAATCAAGCTCAAGCGGCAAACGATGTTGTGAACGGTATGTTTTTAGTGAACCAACATTTGGCTTCCATTTTATTTGATACGGGTGCCGATAGAAGTTTCATTTCTTTGAAATTTGACTCGAAAATTGCCGTGTCTCGAACCAAGCTTTCCCGGTTGTTTTTTGTTGAAGTCGCCAATGGAACTCCATCACCGTAAATTCCGTCGTCTGCGATTGTACTCTCGTTCTTGCTAACCATAAATTCTCCATCGATCTCATCCCGATGCAAATGGAAGTTTCGATGTCATAGTAGGCATGGATTGGTTATCTTTGCACCGTGCCGAAGTTGTTTGCTTCGATAAATTCATTCGCATTCCGCTTGTTAACGGTAAAATCCTTAAGGTCTTCGGAAAACTACTTCGAGAAGGCTTAATCTCATGTTGTGCTCTCAATCGCAAAAATACTTACGCCAAAAGTATGCTCCGCTCCTGGCTCTCTTGGTGACAAAAGACAAAAAGGAAAGGAAAATCCAAGATATTTCTATTGTTCGTGATTTCCTCGATGTCTTTCACGACGATATCACCGGCCTTCCACCCGTTCGTCCGATTGAATTTCAAATCGATCTTGTGCCCGGCGCGATGCCTGTGGCCAAGGCTCCTTATCGTTTAGCCCCGTCAGAAATGCAAGAATTATCGAACCAACTCGAAGAACTTTCCAATAAAGGTTTCTTTCGTCCTAGCTCTTCTCCTTGGGGCGCTCCTGTTCTCTTCGTGAAAAAGAAGGATGGTTCGTTTCGTATGTGCATCGATTATAGGGAACTTAACAAACTCACCATTAAAAATCGTTATCCCTTGCCATGAATCGACGATCTATTCGACCAACTTCAAGGTGCAACTTACTTCTCCAAAATTGATCTTCGATCAGGTTATCATCAATTGCGTGTTCGCGAAGAAGACATTCCAAAAACCGCTTTCCGTACTCGATATGGGCATTTCGAATTTTTGGTTATGCCCTTCGGGTTAACAAATGCACCTGCGGTGTTTATGGACCTCATGAACCGCGTTTGCAAACCATTCCCCGATAAATTCGTTATTGTCTTTATTGATGACATTCTCATCTTTTCCAAATCCAAAGCCGAACATGAGCATCATTTGCGTTCCATTCTCGAACTTCTTAGAAACGAACGACTTTATGCCAAGTTCTCCAAATGCGAATTTTGGCTGGAGCAAGTTCAATTTTTGGGACATATCGTAAACAACAAAGGTATTCATGTTGATCCCGCTAAAATTGAGGCCGTTAAGGATTGGAAAACTCCAACGACTCCCACGGAAATTTGATCCTTCCTCGGTTTAGCCGGATATTATCGACGTTTCATTCGAAATTTTTCCAATATCTCTTTGCCTCTTACCTCCCTCACTCATAAAGGAAAACAATTTGATTGGGGTTCGAAGCAAGAAAAAGCCTTTTGTACTCTCAAGGACATGCTTTGCAATGCTCCCATTTTAACCCTTCCCGATGGAAACGACGATTTCGTGATATTTTGCGATGCCTCTCATCAAGGTCTTGGTTGTGTCCTCATGCAACGAGGTCAAGTCATCGCTTACGCATCAAGGCAACTTAAGGTCAACGAGAAGAACTACACGACTTATGATCTCGAACTTGGTGCCGTTGTTTTCGCTCTCAAAATCTGGAGACATTACCTTTATGGTACGAAATGTGTGGTTTTTACCGATCATAAAAGCCTTCAACACATTTTTGACCAAAAAGATCTCAATATGAGACAACGACGATGGGCCGAATTACTTAGTGATTACGATTGCGAAATTTGTTACCATCCCAGTAAAGCGAATGTTGTCGCCGACGCCCTAAGTCGAAAGGTTAATGTTAAATCCGTTCTGCTTCTAAGCGTTGTCATTCAAACCGATCTTCAAATTCGAATCTTCCAAGCTCAACGTACCTCCGTTGAAGAAGGTAACATGTATGACGAAATGTCATGTGGAGCCGAACTTCAACTCGAAACCAAACTCGATGGTCTTTTGTACTTTTTCAATCGTTTGTGGGTTCCAAATCGCGATGACCTTCGTACTTGAATACTCGACGAAGCTCATAATTCGCGGTATTCCGTTCATCCCGGTGCGGATAAGATGCATTTCGATCTTCGTGCTACCTTTTGGTGGCCGGGTATGAAAAAGGACGTAGCGTTATTCGTATCTAAATGTCTTACTTGCTCAAAAGTTAAAGCCGAACATCAAAGACCTTTTGGTCTACTCGCGCAACCACCGATTCCCGTTTGGAAATGGGAAGACATTGCTATGGACTTTATCACTAAATTACCCAACACCCAAAAGGGCAACGATAGCATTTGGGTGATCATCGATCGTTTGACCAAATCTGCTCATATCATTCCGATCCGCGAGAAGTATTCTGTCGAGCAGCTTGCTCAAATCTATGTTCGAGAAATCGTGTGCCGACACGGTTTACCATTGACTATTATCTCTGACCGTGATGCTCGTTATACCTCTCATTTTTGGCGTTCACTTCAAGAAGTTTTGGGAACACGTCTCGATCTTAGCACCGCTTATCATCCTCAAACGGACAGTCAATCCGAACGTACAATACAAACTCTCGAGGATATGCTACGAGCATGTGTTCTTGATTTCGGTGGGAATTGGGATTCTCACATTCCGTTCATTGAGTTTTCTTATAACAATAGCTACCATTCGAGCATTAAGATAGCTCCTTTCGAAGCTCTTTACGGTCGTAAATGTCGTTCTCCGATAAGTTGGAACGAAGTCGGTGAAGCTCAAATCACGGGACCCGAAATGGTTCAAGAAGCCACCGACGTTATTGATCGAATCCGTAAGAACCTCCTAGCCGCTAGAAGTCGTCAAAATAGTTACGCCGACAAACAGCGAAAACTGATCGAATTTAATGTTGGCGATCTTGTCCTTCTAAAAGTATTTCCTTGGAAGGGGGTAGCCCGTTTCGGAAAGAAGGGTAAACTAGCTCCTCGTTTCGTTGGTCCTTTTAAAATCCTTGAGCGTGTTGGAAAAGTAGCTTATCGACTCGAACTACCGAAAGAACTTACCGGTGTTCATCCGACATTTCATGTTTCAAATCTTAAAAAGTGCTTAGCCGAGGGTAATCTCCATATACCTCTCGACGAAGTACATGTCGATGAGTCGATGGTCTTGGTTGAACGACCCGTTGAGATCATGGATCGCAACGAGAAGAAAACCAAGCGTAGCCGTATTCGGTTAGTCAAAGTTTGATGGGAATCACGGCGCGGCGCGGTATTCACTTGAGAGCGAGAAGACAAAATGAAAGAGAAGTATCCACATTTGTTCGCAGCATCGTCTTCGTCTTAATTTCGGGACGAAATTTCCTAAAGTATGGGATACTGTGACATTCGTCAATTTCGGGTCTTGTTTGTATTCGTTTTTGTATTTGTTTATTATGTAAACCGACCCGATTTGTAAACCGAAGCTTATGTTATAATCAAAATGATGGATTATGTTACAATATTGTTTCACACTTGTTGGGTCTTGAAAACATCCTATTTTTATTTTTATTTTTATTTTTATTTTTATATATTTATTATTTATTTATTTTTTTGTTGTTTTGTGTTTTTGTCTTGATCCATTTTGCATGAAAACTCTTGTGTCTCACACCCATATTTGACCACCAACATTCCCCTATATATACATCACCTTTCCTCTTCATTTTCCCTTGCTACAACTCCAAAAAAAATAAAAACTCTCTCAAACATCAAAGATTCAAGGTTATCTTCTTAAGTGTTCTTGAAGGATTTTGGTCTTTCATCTTAATTAGTTTATGTAGCCTTATTAATACTTGTTTATGGTTGTGCAACATATATATAATATACACCCCTTGTTTACCTTTGGTAGTTACTTCTCCGATTCCGGTCGGTGAGGTTTCGGACCCCATAAGGCAAGGCTTCATGGAGGACTTCGTGTCCTTGATATATATACATCTATATAACTTGTTCATACATGTTAATCTTGCTTATTTTAGTTTGTTGGTCATGTTTACAAGTTCCATGGTTATGGGTTTTTAAAAGTCTATGCTTCGGATTAACCGTAAATAGCTCTAAACCGTAAACTGAACTTTGTTACTAGTTTTGTTTGTTTAGACATACTTAGTATTAGATCTAAATTTCTAAAATCATTTTTACAAATTCTATGGTTATGGGTTTGTAGAATCTTACCTCGGTCTTAACCCGAAACACGATCCGAACCGAAAACCGAACTTTTGTTTAAAGACTTTATTGTTAACTTTTGGTATTTTTTTATTTGTACATTATTATACAAGTTCTTTAGTGTCTGGACATATGGAAACCATCTATGAACTTGTTGTGAGATGGAAACCGAACCAAACCGATTCTTGCTCGCTTAAGACACACAAGTGTGTTTTTTTTTTAGCCATCAAGACTTGTATATTTCTTTAAAAAATAGTTACAAATTGATTTTTAAATATTTTCTTAAGTACTTGGAAATGTTGGATCCAACTTGATCTTATAACGAAGTTTGGACCGACAAAACCAAACACTCGCTTAACGTGCGTTGTTAGTTCTAAAACAATGGAACTACATACTTGGTTAAGTCTTATTAAATTTTATTGAGTTATCTCATAACATTCAATATTTTGGAAAGTTGACTTTGGGTTTGACCAATTATCAAGACCCGAACCGACAACCCGAACACTCGATAAAAAAAACCCGTTTTAGTATCTTTATTCTAAAGGGATTTGCATTCTTGCATTTTACTCACCTTATTACTTAACATAGGTTGAGTAAATATTAATGTTAGATACTTTAACCCGGTTTCGAGCAAACTTACATTTTTAAAGGGTTATTATTATAAATTCTTAAATAGTCACATTTTAAACCTTGAACTTTAATTATTTACATTTCTCAACATTTATTTTGTTTAAAGACCTTCAAGACAACCTTTCTAAATTCAAGACTTATTTTCTTTTTAGGCATTATGCGTTAAACTCGTCGTTCCGACAAATCTCCAAATTATCATCTTTCAAGTTTACCATTTGAAGGTGAGTACTTCATACCCCATTTTCCATCTTTTATTTTGGGGGTGACATTTCATACTTATTCAACAAAATGCTTTATATTTGAATCTTAAACCACAAACGTAGTTGTATACTTTACCTAAATAATTGCTCGATTTGGTGTTCTATGCTTATATGCCTATGTGTTTATCGCTTTTGGTTGGTGAAACTATAAAATCCTAGACTATTTGGCATCCCCTTATAGCAAGGTGTCGTTAACGTAATGCAATTAACGATAACTATAAAATCCTAGACTATTTGGCATCTCCTTATAGCTAGGTGTCGCTAATGTGTTTAGCGATATCTATTTATCTAAATTACCACTTTTATTTATCGTTTCGTATGCAAGTTTTGTGGCTATCTTTATTATATACTAATATGATTAAACTTATGAATTGCTTACCGACCTTTGTGTTGACAAACTTTATTTTATGAAATGTTGCAGGTTTGCATCTTGGTTGATTTATGATTGTGAAGAAAACGACATCAAAGACCTTAGGATATTAGTAAAAATGAACAATATCAATTTGCCATATTTTGTGATATCTTGTTTATGGTTATTTTATGGATAATTGTTATGTGACATTTTCGATGTTGTGAAATGAAATGAGTTTATTAAATACTGTCACTTTAATTAGTGTCATGTGCTTATGGACAATCGTTACAACTCGGCATGTTCCGCCGCCTTTGGTCGGGGTGTGACGCTTCCGCCACTTTTAACGATATTTTCACAAAATTAATAAAATAGCATCAAAGTCAGTGCCATACATATTATTAATTGGGCTAAAGAAATAAAGGAATTCATTCCTCTCCAACATGCATCCATTTTTCAACATGTCTATTTCTACTTTACCGAATTATAGAATAAAGCTTATGCATTTTTTTAGCTTTTAACTTTACTAGAAAGGCATTCACATTAGAAATGGTTAAAAAGATCCATTTGACATTAGAAATGGTTAAAAAGATCCATTTGATTCATATTTTATAATTTCTAACCTACCCATCCGCGAACAAAATCGCAACCATCCCTCACCTCATTCACCATCACCACCATGCTCGTCTTGTTCCCGATTGTTCGTGCTTGTTTTTTATGGTTGACTGTGGTGACAAGTGTGAATGGTTGACAGTAGTGAAAGGGGATGAGTGGTTGTAGCCTTGTAGGTAAAGCAATAACTACATATACAAAAATACAAATCCAATATTAAGTTAATTTTAATAATTAGATATTCAAAAACCAACTTTCAAAGTTAACCAAACTTTTAAGAATAAATTTATATAAATAAGTTATGATTCTATATTGAGTTTTAACTTTAAGGATTAGATACTTTGCATACAAATGTCATACATAAAGTTGGTTATGTAACCTTTTTCTAACTTCCATTTCATATGTCAAACACTATTATAAGGTTGTTCATTATGGAAGGGCTTTAAAGCCCTCTACGTCATCGTCACATGGAAAACGGGACTTTGAAGCCCTTTTTCATAACGCTCCGCTGTGGTTTAATGCTCATTTACCGCCCCATTATACACACACACGTATATGTGTGTGAGAAAGTGAGCGCCCCTTGCTGAGCGCCCCCTGACGATGTTCAAGCCCGAAGACGCCCCAACGAAGCCCCCTTTAGCGCCCCATAGCGACCCGTCTAAAAGGATTCACCATATATCGGTTTTGGACATGTTTGAGGAGAGAAAGGATGGGCATTCTTATGCAAGAACGTTAAAAAAAGTCGTTATGTGAGAGGAGGATGAGTGAAGCCGATTTTTGGAGCCGGATTTGCTTCTACGAGGGGCAAAACACGAACAAAGGCAACTGCTTACGTGACCATGTTTTTAATTAGAGTTCATGAGAACAACCTTTTTTTTAAAGTAATTTACTAAACTTCCTAATAAGCAAGCGCATAATTTAATAGGGGCGAGAAGGGTTGCTGGCCCCTCCAGTTTTTTTGGTTAGAAGCATCGGTAGTCATCCGGTGTATACTTTTTTCCGACAGCTGGCCTGCAAACTATGAAGAAGAAGAAGAAGGGTTGAATAAGAAAAAAGTTGAAAAAGTAAACTTTACATGTACATTCTAACATGTTATATTTTTGTCCATTCTATTTATGAGATAACAGGCAACAAGTCTATATGTAAACCAGTGGAGTGCACCTACTACAAATATGAAGTTTTCTAATACTTTTTATAAAAGTAATTACTTTTTTTTTTAAATATAATGAGTTCTGTTTTGCATATATAATGGTATAATGGTATATTTTTTAACGGTTTTAAAAGTTTAAATTTCACCCCTGACTTGAATGTTCAAGTTCCGCTGGTGCCAATAAGTTGTGATTCTATATGTAGCTTATACAATTTGTTTCTTTTTTTTTTATATCTGAAAAAACATAGACATTGTTTGTGCAAATACAATACATAATTTGGCTATGTAACCGGCCTTTTTTTTAATGTTTTTTTTTAAACTTTCATTACATCCATAAAATATTCACCATAAGTTGGCTTTGGGCATTTTTGAAAAAAAGACTGATGAGGGGAGGGAGGGAGGGAGGAAACGCGTTCTTGTGCAAGAACGCTCAAAAACTTATTGTGTCATAGAAATGATAAGGTGAGATTTTGAAGACGTTTTTAACTATGTTAAAGGCCGCATTTATATTTATATTAACACATAAACATACAATAATTAACAATATTCCCTATATACTTAATACTAGCCCAAAATATTTTACTTTATCTACAAATATATGGTATCGGCCTGGGTCGAACCTACTCTTGTGGTTTGTGGTATGAAGTCGGTAGTTCCATGTGAAAACATTTTTTTACTACTATTATAATATAAAAATCCCAACCAACCCTATGAATATATAACGATAGTCAATTGAGACTGTTTCCGTCCTCGTCCTCTGTGTAAAAGTTTTCCGGGCCCGTCACGGGTACCGGAGCCAACTCTTCGTCTCTTAAAGATTGTTGTTGCTTAGCAATAAACGCCTCCACCGTTCGCCGGAACGCTTCACTACTTAACTCATCCACTCCACAAATCTCCGGCGCCGGCGTTTCACCGCCATGACAATCGGTAACCGAACGCCTCAGTTTCCGGCGACCTTCACCGTCGTCGCATTCTACTTTCATCATTTTTTCCGACTGACTCCGGCGAATTTCCGGCGACGGCAAATTCCTCAATATTCCTCTCGCGGTAACCGACCGCGTCATTACGTTTTCCGGCAAAGGCGCAGTATTCGATATTCCTTTATCGATAACCGACCGCGCCAATTTCCGGCGAATTTTACCGTCGTCGTCGTGTTCTAACTTCATTATCTCCGATTGACTCCGGTAAATCTCCGACTCACCGCCACAGTCAGTAACTGGTCGCATCAAATTCCGGCGATCGTCACATTCTGCCGTCATCATCCGGTAATATTCCGGTGGCCGTGCGTTATTCAATAACCCTCTCTCGGTAACCGACCGCGCCAATTTCCGGCGAATCTCACTGCCGGTAATCATTTTCTCCGAACTCCGGCGAATCTCCGGCGATGGTACATTCTTCAATAATCCTCTCTCGGTAACCGACCGCGTCAATTTCCGGCGAATTTCACCGTCGTTAATTACCTTCCCGGAACTCTGGCGAATCTCCGGCACCGGCGTCTCACCGCTGCAATCCGCCACCGATTTCATCAACTTCCTACCAATCCGACCGTCCGATTGACACCGTTTAACGTACTCGTCGTAAACTCCTCCGTACTGATCTCCGGCAACTCGAGATTTAAGCAACAGAATAATAACAATCACGTTTCCGATAACGAACACGAACCGAGGGCTAAAACTCGCTAACGTGATCCCTTTAAGACAATCCACATTAACTTTAACGGATAACGACTTAAACTGAGACGAAAAGGAGAAAATTGCAACCATGAAAAAACAGATCTCGAAAAACCGTAACAGAATTGTCAGGTGCTGAAGGTTGCGGTACCTGAAGACCGCGTTGGCTTTCTCCGTTCGGATATCGATTGAATTCATCTTGTTGTTGTTTAAGCTCCGATCATTAGAGAGACTGTGGTGGTGGAGTGTTTATATTATGGTGGTGGTGTGAGAGTTTTATAGCGGGAAAAAGTGGATTATTATTATTATTATTATTATTATTCGAAATAAATTCTGTTTTGAATTATTAAAGAAAAAAAGAAATCAAGGATATGTTCTTTTTTTAGTGCTTGAAAACAGGTCGGGTTGGATAAGCACAGGTTTTGGGTTGGAACGGGTTGGTTTGAAAAGTGTTTTGTTTTTTTTTATTTTAAATTAATGTAAATTTTAGCTTTTGCTTTTGGTTTGGTTTTTGGCATCGGGTACGCGCGTTCGGCAGGCATATACGTGTGGTTAAATGGTTGTTATGAACATTCCGAGGCCAATTACGCGTACTAGGCTGAGAAACGCGCGTCTAACTCCATGTACGTAACCTGGCCTTGGTACGCGCTTAACTCAGCGCTCTACACAATTAATGGCGTCGGTTATGCGTGTTTAATGCCAGTTACATGGATTCAGGTTACGTGTGTTTAATGTCGATTACACTAAAAAATCAAGGATATGTTCTTTTTTAGTACCAGTCACGTGGGTTCGGGTTCAGATGTCTATTTAAAAAGGAGTTAGTTTGGTTCAGGTGAGGCGGGTTTATGTTTAAATTAGTGTGATATTTATGGCGTGAAAATGTGGATTATCATTAGAAATAAATTATGTTTTGATATATTAAAGAAAAAACCAAGGATATGTCCCTTTTTTTACGTCCGGCAAACTGGTTGGGCAGGTTCGGATCATCGGTTGATTTAAAAAAGAGTTAGTTTGTGGGGTTGCATTAGAATGGGTTTTGGATTAAAACGGATTCAGGTTAAAACATGTTGGTTTAAAAATGTTTCTTTCCTTTTGAAATTACTGTGTAGCTCAGCTTTTGTTTCTAGTTTTCGGCACCAGTTATGCATGCGACGTGTTTACACGTGATTAATGTCGGTTATGTGCATTCAAACGTGCGGAGCCGGTTACTCATCGTCAAGGCCGGCTATGAGGTAGGGCTGGGTGGTCGACCAGCCCCAGCCAGATACCACGATAGGCCCGATTTTTTTAAAATTATATATATATATATTGGAAAAAAATATTTGTTTTTAATGTTTAAACCCAATTACTCAACTAATTTAAGGTCTAAATTTTTTTCGCCTTCGGCCTAAAATTTTTTTACGATTCTCAAAGACAGCCCTGCTCACCGAGATCGGAAAACACATGTCCAGCGCCACGTAACACACGTAATCTGGCCCGGTACACAGTTAATCCAGCGCTCAGCGTGTCACACCCCGACCATTGACGGAAACGTCGGGGCGCAACCGATTGTTCATTGCACACGACACTATTAAGTGACGGTATTTAATCAACTCATTTAAATTCATAAAAACACAAAGAGTCACATAACTTGTTCATACAATAACCGAATTCAAATCATAGTAAATAATATATTGTTCGTTTTGCTAATATCCTAATAGTCTCGATAACGTTTTTTCTTCAAGTCCTCGAGTCAACCTAAAGTCAAAGCTGTAACATTGCATAAATAGAATTTGTCAACACAAAGGTTGGTGAGCAATTTCATAGTTTTTGAACAATAGATATATAATATGAAATTCCACAACTTG
This sequence comes from Bidens hawaiensis, assembly GCF_021521415.1. Lineage (NCBI taxonomy): Eukaryota > Viridiplantae > Streptophyta > Magnoliopsida > Asterales > Asteraceae > Bidens > Bidens hawaiensis. The sequence goes on from NW_027494730.1 coordinate 92,067, forward strand.
TATACAAAACAATAAATAATAGCAACAATTTAGATAAATGAAATCGTTAATAAGAATGCATTAACGACACCTTTCTATAAGGGGATGCCAAATATACTCGGATTTTGTATGAAATCGTTAATAAGAATACATTACGACACCTTTCTATAAGGGGATGCCATGTATACTCGAATTTATGAATCAACCATCCAAAAGCGGTAAACACACTAGCACTTAAGCATATAAGCATATAATCACCAAATCGAGCATTTATTTAAGTAAAGTATACAATAAAGTTTGTGGTTTAAGACTCAAGTATAAATCATTTGGATTTGAATAAGTTTGCAATGTCACACCCAAAATATAAAAGAGTGAAAACGGGGGATGAAAGTACTCACGTTCAAGTAATAAACTTGAAAGATTTGATGATTTGGAGATTAACCGGAACGATGAGTTTAATGAACGAAGCCTAAAGGAGAAGAAGTCTTGTATTAGAAAAGTTGTCTTGGAAGTCTTTAAACAAAAATAAATGATAAGAAATGTAAACAATTTAAAGTTTAAGGTTTAAAATGTAAATATTTAAGAAATTATAATAATAGTCCTTTAAAAATGTAAGTTTGCTCGAAACCGGGTTAAAGTATCTAGCCCTTAATTTTACTCAACCTATGTTAAGTAATAAGGTGGGTAAAAATGCAAGAAAGCAAGTCCCTTTATAATATAGATACTAAAACGGGTTTTAACGAGTATTCGGGTGGTTGGTTCGGGTCTTGGTGACTTGACCAAACCCAAAGTCAACTTTCCCAAAATAATAAATGTATGAGATAACTCAATAAATCTTAAAGAGACTTAACCAAGTATGTAGTTCTATTGTTTTAGAACTAACAACGTCCGTTAAGCGAGTGTTCGGTTTAGTTGGTCCAAACTTTGTTATAGGATCAAGTTGGATTCAACATTCCGAGTACTTTGTGAAAATAATTAAAATCAGTTTATAAAGTATTTTTAAAGAAATATATAAGCTTTAATGGTTAAAAAAACACTTGTGTGTCTTAAGCGAGTAGACTTGGTTTAGTTCGCTTTTTTTATCTTGGAATAAGGCCAAGAATGGTTACCACATGTCCAAACATCATAGAACTTGTAAAGTAATTTATAAATAATAATACCAAAGTCTTACATACAAAAAGTCGACAACAAAGTCTTTAAACGAAAGTTCGGTTTCCGGTTCGGATCTTGTTTCGGGATACGACCGAGGTTAGAATCTACAAACCCATAACCATGGAAACTATGTAAAATAGAACTAAGATGAGCAGAAGTTAAACAAGTATAACAAGTTTGATGGTTAGATGCGGAAAATATATATAATCAAGGACTACTATGAGTCCTCCATGTAGCTTTGTCTTATGGGCCGGACACTTAACCGACCGAGACCGGAGAAATGCCCACCGAAGGTACAAAGGGTGCTATTATATATATGTTGTATAACAATCTTCAAGTATAAATAAGTGTTAACAAGTTGATTATAATGTAAGACTATGGTCAGTTTGACTTGCCAAAAAAATATGAAGAACACCTTTGAATGCTTGAGAATTGGAAGAGAAAGAGATGAATGAGCAAGGATTAATGAAGGGGATAGGGGGGTATATATAGGGTGGGTTGAAAGGGTCAAGCATGGGGTGTGATATCAAGGTTTGAATGCAAGAGGGGTCAAGACAAGTCACAAAACAACAAAAAAAAAAAATGGGGCTGCTGGTCTGCTGCTGATCTACTGCTGGTCAGCACGTCGGTTCGCGTCTGGAAGTTCGTTTTTGATGTATCTTGAGCGTTTTAAGTCTGTTTTCGAATCCGTAAAAGGGGTTTTTCAAATTAGACAAGCGGGAATGTTTTAGTAACATAAAATCCAATATTTTATATATTTGAAATGTTCGGGATATAAATCGGGTCGGTTTCCAACATAAAAACAAATACAAAATAAATACAATTTGACCCGAAATCGAGGGATGCCACACAGCGTGTTACTTACACAAGTTTAATGCTGGTTGCGTGCACAAAGTTAGTTACGCTTGTTCAAGCTTCGGTTCCGCCGTTCCGTGGACGTAATAGGAAACGCGTGTTTGCCGCCACGTAACGCGTGTAACTCGGCCATTACGTGCTTAAAACAATGTTTGACACATAACTCGAGTGCCGCCACGTAATGTGTGTAACTCGGCCATTACGTGCTTAAAGCCCCGTTTGACACGTAACTCAGCTCCACACTCGTGACGTCTCACTTATACGTGTTTACTGTCAGTTACACATTATTTTACGAAAGCCACATGGACTATCTCTGTAATTAACTCTTTTTTAAATAATTAACTCACCAACTTTATTATAAAAGGTATATATCACTCAAATATGTGTATTAACTGAGTGTTACTGTTTCTATATGCAAATTCTTCAAATTTTCGAATATACTTTATGTTTGTGAATCATTAAAAATATCTACGAATATATACCCTATCAATGATATATATAACAAAAATTTTAGATTCGAATTAAAGTTCATATACTGAAAAATGTGACGCACGGTATGGAAAGCAACTTTTACTTTGTGACACAAAATCCTTTACAATATAAGGTTTTAAAATCTAAAGAAACGGTTGATAAAATTATGTTTTAAGTTTTGGATTTTAATAATTCAAACTTTGATCTTTTCACCGACAATAATCCTAAATTAAGATATTCATATATTAATCCCAACGTTTATTATATTGGCCTTCATCGGACTTTCTTCTAACGGAGACTAATTCAGTTAGTTTTAGGATAAAATATGTCATTTTTTCAAGTTGATGGGGGTAAAACAAAGCTTTTGTTTACTAGAAAGGTTTATTTTTCTTCTCCAACTAGGGGTGCAAAAGAGTTGAGCACTTGAGCCAAGCCCGGTTGAGATCGACTAAGATCGAGCTCCTCTCGCTTCAATCTCCATTTCTAAAGATCGAGCTCAGCTCGTTTACTATTTATTAATCAAATTATAAATACGTATAATTATTTTTATACATTTTGTTAATTATAACTTTATATAATGTGTATTATTCATTTATTTTTTCATAACTATATATATTAATTAATAATAAATTATATAAATTTTTAAACCCTCACTTCATAAGCAGGTGGGGTAGCGATGACGGTAGTGGCGACGCGGTGGTGATGAGCTTCTAAGTTTAATTACATTTTTCATTTGTCCCCTGTAAAATGGAGAAATGACATATTTTGCTCTGACACTAACATGTTAATTATCGTTAAGAAAATGCTTATTGGAGATCAATAACGTGAAAGTTGGGATTCATATAGAGAATTTCTTAAGTTAAGACTAATGTCGGCCAATAAGCCGAAGTTTAGATTATTAAAATCCAATATCCCTTTTATTAACGTAATAATAAATAAACAATAAAGATACTCTGTTTTGTTTTTTTTTTCAAATTGCATAACTCATATAGTAAGTATTATTCCAGCACAATTTAAAACTTTCTAATTCAATGTATACCTACAAAGAATCACTAACAATAAGATTCAACTAGTGAATCTAGGCATTGGTGCACTTAATTTCTCCTAGGAAGATAATATATAAATTAATGTTACTTTTGTAAGTGTGTTCAAGAAGCTTGGCTTTAATAACTTACTAAATGCAATCATAGTTGAAGGTGAATGAATCAAATTGCATGAAGATATTAAAAGGATTAAGAAAATACAAGTCATTTGCCAAAAAAGATGTGTCAAAAAGTTTACTTGATGAAATAAAGGAGTTGATCTAGTAGAGAATGGTAAAGTTTAATGTCTTTTGACGCTAGACCCACGTCTACCACTAGCATTTGTTTAAACGATCAATCCTTTTAACATGGTGTGCAACAACCGAATCAAAAGCTGGCGAATCGAAATGAAATTAACCGATAACCGAAATCAGTTATAATTTTTTTATTGTGTACCATCGGTTAATAGGAATTAAACGAACATAAGCAATCATATTTTCATATATTTCTAGCTTTTATTACTTTATTTCATGTATTTATACTAGCATAATTTGATGCATTTATAACTCCATTTTATGTATTTATACAAGAATTTAATGTGTTAGTACATATATTTCATGTATTTCAAAGTAAAAACTTCAGCCTGAGTTTGAAATTATTAACCAAAATTTACCGAACTGAAAAACAAAAACTCAACCAAACGAACGGATTGGTTAATTTAACTGAGTCTAATAACCAAACGAACCAAATCGAACCGTGCACACCTCTACTTTTTATATATCACGATACTATAATTCCATAATCAAGGTAAAAACTTGTCATGTAAGAACACAATATGAGTTTTCCGAAAAAAAATGTGAGTTTTCCGAAAAAAAAAGTTGTTATTTTGTTGTTCTTGCGTGAATTTACCTACGTAGGAGTGGAGATGATGGTGTCGGTTCATGAATTTTCCTTTCTTTGCCATATTTCGCTTAAATGGTTGAAGAGAGATAGGGCATCAAGCTATTCGTAAAGGCCAACTTGATCCTCTTCCCCATGGATCCCTGATAAGGGAACCCTAGGAAAGTCGTCAACTCCAACTACCGTCCTACTAGATCTTACCAATTGCCCATCCTTCCTCCTCGACGTTCTTGACAGCCTATCTTTGTGTCAGTAATATCTTTCAGTGATGTTTCAATTGTCTTCTCCATTACCTAGAAAAAGTGACGCGCAGAAACATTTTATAGAAAACCAATTTAAAATAAAGAATTGTCAGAATTCGATAAATCCATTAATTTAATTTAATTTTTTGCATTCAATCTTGACCTCTAGCACATTTGATCAAACTACTTCATAAGATTTATATAAAACATATCATTATAGCTTATATGATATTTACATAGTTTTAAATTTATGACACATAAATATATATAAATTTACTCTCTAAAGCCAACCCTTTTTCCATGCATGTCTTGCTTTATTGCACTTGCAGTTGAGAGTGATTCATCGACACGATGGACATTGATTCCTTGTGTTTTCGAATACTTGCTGATCTTGGATATAGCTTTTTGATTGCAAATTATACATAATTTCTAATTTTCTATATACACACATATATAAACATAGGGAGAAGCCATCTCTTTGTTCTTACTTTTTTTTTCGCAATGTAAGATTATAATATATTGAATATATATCTTATTGCAGGGCCGTCTCTGAGAATCCTTTAAAATTTTGGGGTATGGGATGAGTAAAAAAAGGCCCCTAAAATCGCGTTTGCAATTATGTGATAGATAATTTGACAACTTTACCTATAAGGTTGCCATTTAAAATCCTAAAACAGACAAAAAATAATAATAATAATAATAATAATAATAATAATAATAATAATAAACAAGTTATTAAAGTGACTAATATAAAACACAAAAAAATCTATTAAAAAACTGAACACCACTTGTGATAATTGAACCCATGAATCCATGATCTTGAGTCTAGCACTCTTTCAATTCAACCAATGAGCCATTTATAGGCTTTTGGTTCAACCAATGAGTATAAAAATATATAAATGGCTCGTAAAAATATATAAATGGCTCATTAGTTATTAATTCAACCAATAAGCCATTTATATATATATTTTTAATAATTATGGGTCTTTCGGAAGAGTAATTCTGGGTCCATTGAGTGAGTTCATGAGCTCACACTAATAAACTTGTTAATAATATAGTCCAATACCCCACTGTAAAGAAACTGGAAGCTCAAACTGAAAAAACAATTAAAAAAAAAAGAAACATAAAAGAAAGAACAACTACAATAATAACAAACTAGTCTCGATCTCTGTTCTTGACGGGTAGGTCCAAAATTCTATCAAAAAATTCACGAGTTGCTTGATTTCTCCAAAAGAAATAATCTATATATTCTTCAGGGTAGCGATCCTGAAGTGCTGTATGTTAACGACGTTCCTTAGTTTTGGCTCGTTGTCTCTGGAAGTATAAACACGGTATCCCAAAGAAACGGAAAGATAAAAGGAAAAGAGAAACCCGACAACCGTGGTCATGCAACGCTGTGGTGGAACTGAAGGCCGGTGACGGAGGAAAAGTTCCAGTATGTTCTTGTTCATATTCTTGTTGTGTGCAACATCAAAATATTATTCAAGATTCACACACGTTCACACGGTGTCATCAATCATACTATTCCTTATAGAACATGATTCTTCTTGTTCTTTTCATATTTACATATGTTCTAACAATTATTATATCAACCACTTATTTCATTACAGAAATATATAATTAGGAAAAGATTTAAATACGAAGGCTTTTTACCAAGCAACAAATTCATTATGCTCTAATCACACATCAAGTAAAACAATTAGGTATGAAGTGACAATATAATTACACATGAAGAAAAAATAATTACACGCGAGAAAAAAAAATAACTCATAAAGAAAATATTGAACCTATAATTTTAATTTATTTACAATTATGTCGATCACGTTTTTGTTAAGACTGAAATCAAGGGTCAACTTTGTATGATAAATGAGTATGTGTACAATAATCATTCCCTATATATTTGGAATATTTGCCAATAAAAATATACGTATAATTGGAATATTTATCATAAATTAAGGTAAATGTTAAAATATAAATGAGACAAAAATTGAAAAGCGAGAAGTATTTGTGATCTAAGAAAACCCATAAAAAAATCTCTTAAGAAAAAAAACCATAACTTAAAATATAAATCAAAATTGAAAAAAGTAACAAAACTAAAATGTTCCCCCTATCATCCTCGTTAAACACACACACACACACAATATCGAGGAAAAAAAGACATGGTGATGAAATAAAAGAAAACACAATGATAAAAATAAAAAAAAACACAATAAATCATAAAATATAACACAATGTTGAGTAGTAAACACAATATGAAGGAAAAAAAATACGATGTCAAGAAAAAAAATACAATAACGAAATAAACAAAAAAAAACAATGATAAATAAAAAGATATAATGAACATTTTCATCATTGTTTTTTCTTTTGAAGAGGACGATGAGAGAAACATTTTAGTTTTTTTTACAATTTTTTTTATTATGTTTTGAATCATGATTTTTTTTTTAATTTTCTTATTAGTTTTTTTTACTTTTCACAAATTTTTCTTGTTTCTATGCTCATTTGTAGAATAACTCAACCCCATAAATTATTTGGATATACCAAACTAAAGTCAGTTAAACTTAGTGGAATCGAAACAAAATAAACAGGTAACACGGTCGACACACGGTGTGGAAGGAAGCATCTTTGAGTCGGACTACTCCACTTTCATATCGATTTTCCATCATCATTTATTCTCATTCTCAGAATATTTAACCATTATTATTATTATCCACTATTAATATTCTTTCTAATTATTTTTATTTTACAAAATAAAAGGTGCTCATGAGTTCATTCATCAGTCTCCTTTTTGTATTATCAAACTAGATTATGGAAACATATTTAACATAGACAGATCTTACATGGTTCGTGAAAAATTGAGATATCCTAGGTTAATAGGTAATTAATGTCAGATCTTAAATATCACTAACGTACTTATGTACATGTTTTGGTTCACTGGCCGTGGATGAGTGAAGAACTTTATCGTTAAATGTGTTTGGATGAGAACAACTCAAGGACGAGAGATCTAGGTGAAGAACAAGTAAGAATACTTCCAAACTACTAAGTTTTGGTACTTTGAATTTGTTCTTCAAGTGGTTCTAGTCTTGTTTTTTACACAATACTTTCAAAAAGGTGTTCTAGTTAGTGTGTGTTCTTGACATACTAGGTAAAAGACTCTTGGATCTATCTTGCTTGGTGTGGATTTTGTGGAAGAAAGAATCCGTCTTGGATCTTGTGTTCATCTTCTTCATCCATATGAATCCTACTTTATAATTACGTGTTTCAGTTACTGTTTTAAAATCATGATAGAGCTGAGAGCATACATAATACATGCTTTATCAATGAATGCGGCGTTCGTCATAAATCTAAAGGTTCTATATGTGTGTAGGACAGTTCGAGCCTGATTATTCCTAAACACAATGTGAGTTTTTCAATTTGATTTGCTACTAGTCCGTGATTGAATGAGAATAGATAAGAGGCTCGTGGGATTAGCGTGAGGGTGCGGGAATGATCATATTTCTGGGAGCGAACTCCAGGTGAATATGAAGAGCTGGAAAGTGCATGCAGCATTTAAGTAACAAATGAAACATAATAACTTTCTTAATGAACTAGTTTATTTATAGGGTTATGATATTTAGAAATATGATGTGATAGTAGTTTTAACCATATGTTATTTTGATGCCATAAGAATCATGTGTCAAGTTTTTTGTTTTAGGATATGACGTGACACTTAATATAGATGCAATGTCATAATCTATTAGAGACTTGAGATTACAAAATATGCTATTGTAATATGTTCCATTTTTTATTCGGATAAGATAATTGTGAAGTATACTTTTATGGTTTGGTTGGTTTTGTTCCCACTCTTGATATTGCTATCAATATTCGTGACACAAATATCTCTGAAATTTTAAGGGAGAATTCTTACTCAAATATTGTTTACTAAAGCCTTTTATTATAAAAAAATATCATAATTTATTATTTTTCAAATCTTTATATTGTTCTCCAAACTGTATTAGGGTCCTTTTTCAAATGTCATCGTTATAAACTCTTCTCTTTTGTCCGTTCTAATTTAGGACCGATAATAATAAACTAATATCTTAATTTACTTAAATAATAAACTAACAGGTTGAAATAATATTTTAATTACACGTTTAGGACCGATAATAATAAACTAACAGGTTGAAATTACACGTTTATTTATTTATTTAATTTTTGTACATGTCAGGAATGAATGTATGATATTTGATGTAGATATCATGCTCTAATTAAAAAAAGTATTTTAATTTACTTAAATACCTATAACTAGTATTGGTAAGTAAGGTCGTCTTCTCAGGGAATCAAAGAAAAATGCAAGTGAAACTCATGACTTAGACTAATTAAGTATGTGGACAAACGATGTCAAACAATTTTAAGAGATGATTTAAAGCAACACGATTACTTGTAAAGTTGTAAACAATTATGAGACAAAAGTGATTCATTTCAGGTTCAGGTAATGCTATGACAGACTAATAACGGATTCAATTAAGTTAATTGTGCAGTAATTACTAGACCTAGTAGTTGGTTGTGATGACAAACGAAACCCTATCTGAATTGTTGACACAACTGAACACGATCTACCTAATTACTAGTTTGATATTATGAAAACCAATTATACTGCAGTGACTAACAATTATTGGTTCAATGACACAAGAACCTAGTCCTAAATATTTATGAACACAACCAGATAAGTGATGCAATGTTTGATAATCAAAAACATAAATTTTTTAAACAATCAATTGCTAAGGTAAAACAAGATCAAATAACAAACTCAATCAAGTTCTTAATCATTGAAACACAAAGAATCCGATCATGGTCAGTTTACACAAACCCTAACCTAAAGTGATCACAACGGTTTTTAGCCTGACATCGGCATAACGAATAACTCAATTATCTGATGAAAGGATGAAAGCATGTGATGGTTGGACGAACCGAGGGCTCCGGGATGATGCAAAATCGTCATAGGGCTTGTTCTTGTCTGCTGGAATGAGAGATATCCCGAATAATGACTCAAAAACTGATTATATCAAGTTAGGGTTATTTTCTTCGTTTTTAATCCCTTCACGTCGCGTGAACTGTTATGGCCGTGATCCTTCGCGTGCGCGAAGGACAAAATAGTCGGGCTCGTATTTTCTTTGCTTCACGTAGCGCCAAAGCAATTGGTCCTCATCCCTACATGTAGCGCGAAGGGCTTCTTCAGCATGGAATTTTTTTGCTCTTTCTTGTTTTCTACATTGGGAAGCGTGCTGATCAATTCCTCTCTTCTGAATCATCGTTCCGAGCTCGTAAATCACCTCGATAAACTTCCTTAGCGTCCAACGACTTGAAACACATAAACACGCTTGAAGTACCAATGTTCACACTATAATTAAACCATAGTTATTAAAAGAAGCGCCGCTTTTTTGCGCCTAGGCGTTTTTTTCAGAAGAAGCGCATCTTTAGCAATTTCCATAAAAGCAGGCGCAATTTTAGGGAATTAGTCGGCACTTGCCTATTTTTTTGATTTTGTTTAGCTTGATTTTATTTGATGATTTGTTTTTGATTTATCACTTAACCTAATTAAACAACTGACCTAAAATTAATGGCTTAACAAAATTAACTAAAAATGATCGACAACTGGCTATTCAATATCATCAGAGGCTACATAGTCAAGAGGTTAGTAACATGTTTACGATTAATCTAAATATGCAACTTGTAACAGTGATTGATTCTCATGTTTTTCAATTTTAAGATTGTGAAGAAGATTTGTTTTGTATAATATACTACAAAGTTTGTTTATTGTTTGTGTTATTTGTAATCAATTGCGTGCGTATGATCAACTGATTCATGAAAAACTATCTATAATCTTCCATAATAATGAGAGACTGAAAGTTACTGATATGATCAATTGTTTATTGTAAGTATTTATTTAGTAGAAGAAATTTGAAAGTTTTATGCTAAGCAGTTAATGCGGAAAAATATCGGATATCGGTCAAGGACCGATATATGAGATATCAGTTATCGCAGTGAGATATCGGTGGTATATCGGTAATTTTAATATCATATAAACTTCATATATATAGCAATTTAACACTAATAATTCAATATAGTCTCCTACCATTAACAAATTAACCTTTTACAAGTTGCAAAAAAATAACAATCGTAGCAAGTAAGAATTGATTAATACTTAAAACAATAACATTGAACACTAAAAGTTAATAATTAAGACTTAAAACATTGATATCGGGAATATCAGTAATATATCAGTCAAATATTAGTCCAACATCGGTGAAATATCGGTCAATATCGTTGATATTATCGGTACCGATATTCTGATTTATATATCTTCAAGGACCGATAACCGATATATCAGTGATATATCAGCGTTATCGACTGCATAGGTTTTATGTAGCCATATTTGAAAAAGTATATACATATTTTCCATTACAAATTTTGTTTTTGATTTTTTTTATTTAAGTGTGCTTTTTTTTGTTGAGGCCCACGTTTTTTTTTGCGCCTAGCGCCTAGGCCCTCGGAGAGGCCTTTGTGCCTTAAGTGCACCTAACGCATTTGATAACTATGAACTAAACTAAAACAAAACAATTAATACAATACTATACATGAAATATACCCGACCATCAATATTCTAGCAATTGAAACAAGTGAATGATAGCTAAAAGATGGTGCTTGTTAAAAAAAATTATAAAATCCGTATATAGAAATGTAAAACCGATTCTGAGAATCGTTATAGTAGAACATTGTGTACCCGTGAAAAAAATTGGTAACTGATTAGGTTAATCTTTGAATACGCGTGCATCCACAAGGTAGAAAGTTTATGACTGAAAACTATACACAACTTATTCCCGACTCGGACTCTACCCGAGAGAATCAAAACCCCATAAATTGTATTTGTGAGAACCGGAACCGCACCTTATACGAAGGCACGGGTCGGGTCCTAGAAGGGCGGTGAGGGGGGATATGCCACGGTTCTGGATTTTCATTTGTGAACTTCTGATCGGGTCCAAAACGGTAAAAGAAAAAGTGTATGATGGGCTTTACATTTGTGAACTACTGGGCTTTGGACTTTCTCTATACTATAACTTCAAAACTTTAGTTATCGATGGGCTTCATTATCTGCCATGTGGCCCATATCTTATACTCAGTGCTGCTTTGAAGGAGGGCAAGGTGGTTGACGATCCCGGGCCGATCACTAGGGAGGCCCGATTTTTTTAAATTTATATATATTTTTATGCAAAAAATATGTATTTTTAATATTTAAACTCAATTACTCAACTCAGTTAAGCCGCTAATTTATAATTTATTTTACATAAAGTAAATCATAACCAAGTAAGTCCATTTAAAAATTTAATTGTTTAAACCCAACTATAAACTAGGCCTGAGCACAGTTCGGTTCGGTTCGGTTTTTAGGTAAAAACGAAACTGAACCGAAGTCCTTAGTTTTTTTAATATACAAACCGTTCGGTTTCGGTTTTTTCGGTTTCGGTTCGATTATAGTCGTTTTTTTTTTCAATTACGTGTAGACATTACAAAAAAATTTAAAAATGAAGGTGATGACTTTAAGCTTGTAAGAATGTATTTGAGAGCCACAAATATATTAAATACAAAAACCAAATATAGACACATGTTACGTGGAATCATACGAATAAAAAGTTGCTAGAGTCGTAGAGTCTAAAATTCAACAAAGTTCTGAATAAAAAAAAACACTAAAAGTTTAGTCATAATCTTCATTCATCATCTTGTTCATCTTCAAAGTTTAGCCTTAGTATTCATCATCTTCATAATCTTTATCACCATCAATCGGTTCGGTTCGTTTTCTTTTTTGGTTTTTTAAAAATGAAAAACCGAATCGAAACCGATTATTCGGTTTTTCAAAAATACAACAAATTAACCGTCGGTTAATGCTTCGGTTCGGTTTTTCAGTTAATTCGGTTCGGTTAATTCGGTTTTCTGCTCACCCATACCATAAATCATTTTTCTTAAGGGCCAAATTTTTTCCACCTTTCGGCCAAAATTTTTTTAACAATTCCAAAAAATGGCAAGACTTATACTGTTGGCCTGCTGGGCTTTTCATGCACGCACATTAAATTTCAAAACCATTTGGTGGATGCAAATTACATAATTACGTACACAATTACACAAATATATAACTATTTGCCGTTCCAATTTTCAAACCACAGATTATATACTTAGAACTACAAACCATAATATTGTAATATATGGGCTGATGATAATGGGATCCAAAATTTCCAATGGCAATTCCTCACGTCTCTCTTCCTCAAACGAGTAGCTCGTTGTTAAAATTAATAAACACCAGTAAGGTGCCCTTTCTAATTCTTTTAAAACAACTCATGATCCGTTGTATATAACTAAAAAACGACGGTTTTAGCGTTGTAAATTACCAAGATAAACACCGGTTAGAGGACAGTTGTAAGGTTTTAGTAACAATGTTCACTACCGTTTAGATTTATTAATACACAAGTTGTTGAACTATTTTATAATCAGATTTCACCTTTGTTAAATTATTTATCACGTGATTAAAAATGTGATTTAAGAGACTATTTTTATGCTCATCTCAAGCCCTGAAGTTTTAAAGAATTTTCAGAGACAGCTCTGGTCTCACATACAACAAAGAAATTTGCCTTAAAAAAAGAGAAATATGTAATTGATTTTGTGGCTTGGTAAAATATGTAATGATGATTTTAAAAAGAGGATATATGTAAATGCCCCAAATATACTAACCAGTGGTAAAGAAACGGTGATAAAAGCAGGGCCGGCTCAACCAATGTGGAGGCCTAAATCGAAATAATATTTTGTGGCCTTTTCAATTTTTCATCACAATTGTTAAGAAAAAAAATTTTTTTTGCTTATTACAAGATTTGAACTCATCACCTATATTTAAGAAACAACCAAGCCTACCATCACATTAATACATTACTTTGAGTTTACTTTACCCATTATAATATATCTATATATAAAGTCTTTTTTTTAAACTTTGAGACCCTAATTAAGTGTGGGCCTAAAATCCTAATTTGTTTTCACTGTCCTACAAGCCACTCCAGGATAAAAGTAGTTAATAAAGTTATATGTTAGAATTAATCTCTCCTATAATGAAGTTTAGAAAGGCTAAACTTATAACACATCAACCTTGATTATACAAGAATGTCGATGCATTTTAGGTTTAGATAGAATCGGTGTTATTGTCTATTTCAATCATCCTGTTCTTATCATTCTAGGCAACATTTTAACCAAAGGCAAAATAATACATTCTTTATTATAAACGGCCATTTGCATAATTAACGGGCTACTGGCTCACCCGACAATCTTCATTCCACCATCAAGAGTTCTTTCATAAAAGTCGTTGTCGTCGTCGTCATCATCATCATCATCATCATCATCGTACTTAGTAAATCCCACCAATAGCAAAGCAATGGTAGGGTCTGAGAAGGGTAAGATGTAGACAGCCTTACCTCTACCCCATAGGAATAGATAGGTTGCTTCAAGTGAGACCCCCAGCTCGATACTGCTTTTGCATCAAGCCTTGGACATAAGGCACATAACACTCAAAACTCAGCCATCGAGACCCAGCCCGATTAGTACATGTACCCTTGTCTTTCGACTATTAACACCACATGATGCCTCATTAACCCTCTGTCATTTTTAACACTATTTTCACGGTAAAATAACGTCAAAATTAGTGAAATTTCACTTTTGCCCACCCAAGAGCCCACACATATAGACGTTATATGCTCGCAACGCAAGTAGGGTTTTTTTCACAAAAGTGAAAAAAGAAAAACGTTAAATTTTATCCTCAGTCAACGGAAAAAATATAACTAACATTTATGTAGAGAGGAAAAGCATGACGATCTTGTAAACATTGTGGATATTTTGTGTGGAAAATTTGTTCTATTCTCTAGATGCATCCGCATATTTTGAAAATTCAATACAAGACAATTTGTGTGGAAACTTGTAATTTTTTCTTCCTTGTTTGTCTTCATTTGGAGACATGCAGCATGTTTTCTTCCTATAAATACCCTCATCATCTCAACCTTCTCTTCACAAAACCAGAGTAACAAGTGTTCTTGAGCTTCAGTTTCTCAAACATGGCCAAAAATTCAGCTGCTTGTTTTGCATTTATTCTGTTTCTTTTTGTTCTTGCTATAGCAGGTACTTATTCTTACTTACACTCGTTTTTGTTCGTTATTTCAGCTTTACTCGTACTTTACTAGTTACTACGTACTTAAGCTAACATATAACACATGCTAGAAGGCATAGAAAGAAGCAATATATAACAATGATTTGATTAGTTTCTTCATGCATAAACTAAATATATGTGTTCACCCTAAAACTAAGTGTTTATGACTGACACTTCATATTATCCAATATTGTTCAATACACACAATACGCGTTGATGATAGTTAAAACACGAGTTTCGCCTTGTAAATGTTGTAAATATATATATTTAGTATAATAGTTACAACTTTTATTGATATAATTTGATTTGTTTAATGTATACAGAAATCGGATATGTTGACGGAGCATTATGTGAGAAGGCAAGCCAGACATGGTCTGGAACTTGTCGCAACACAGGACACTGTGACAAACAGTGTCAGACATGGGAGGGTGCAGCTCATGGAGCTTGTCACGTGCGCGATGGGAAACACATGTGCTTTTGCTACTTCAACTGTCCTCAAGCCCAGAAGTTGGCCGAGGATAAACTCAGAGCAGAACAACTTGCCAAAGAGAAGACTGGAGATAAAATTGTGTCAACAACACCTTGAGTATCAAATGTTATATGATTATGAATAAAGAGAAAATGCTCTCTACTTGCATATTTAGTATTAATTCTATGATGTATTGTTTGTTGCATTTGATGATTCTATGCAAAATGTTTGGTGATATGATAAAATGATAAGTTTACCTTTTAAATTATGTTGTTTTAGTTGAAGCTTGTAGACTCACATCTTGTGCGCAAAATGATATAATTAATCTTTTTCTGTGAAGTAGTCTCTCGGGACGACGTTCTCAATTCAACGTCAATCTCTCGGGATGGCGCTCTCAATTAAACGTAATTTTACAACACAAAATGTTACATTAGTCCCAACTATTGGGTAGATGTTATTTATAATTAGTTGAGAGTATTTCAAGATGCTTATATTATTTGTTGTATGTAATTATGTGATTATATGTATGTAAACACAAGTTTACTGAAGTGAATCGATACAAACTAATAAACAAATAATCAAACACGAGATTAATAGAGTAACCGGTTCATATTTCATTGAATCGTAAGAAACTGGATACAAGAAAGGGGATAGGGAAACAGAATCCGAAAACAGAGAGAATGGAGATGGGAAATCAGACGGTTAACACATTCAAGTTCATTCTTGCCTACATCCTTCTTCTACCCGTGCTTATAACATGCTTTAATTTTCCTTGTTGGCTTTTACTAACATTTGAATTGGGCCTACTTGATTGGGTCTGTAGTGGTTGCATAGATGTAAACTGGGTTTGGACCGATAACGTTAATAACATTTACATATATGTAATAATAACCAGGTTACTTGTATGTGTAACAATCAATTTACACATATATAATGATTGGACTACATGTAGTATATGATATAACTACACCAGTTATACTAAAACAATAAAATTAATAGTTAATATCTCTATCTCTACTATATATAATGGAGGAGTCAAGGACCTCTTAAATTTTAAGTTGTCCAAACAATTATTCAATATGTACAACTTTTGAATGCATGTATTTTTAAAATTTGGAGGCATTCTCATTCTATAATTACAATAACTACCTTTTGATAGTTACAATAATTACCCTTTAACTTTGGATAAATTTTGTAATATCTAAGAATAGTTACACATTAACCCCTCATCTTTATCCAAAAACTTGACAAATTTATTTATTTTTTTGTTTCCATCTATATCTTTAAATATATCATGTTTCTAAAAAACCGAGCCTACCATTACGACGTTCTTATTTTTGTCAACGCTTAGATATAAAAAATTTTCAAAACCGATGTGTAGATTATAATGTACAAGCCAATTAAGCATTAAAGTACAACTTAGATATGCAATTATAAACCTACAAATGCATTTTCATTCTCATTCTATTGTTACAATAATTACCCTTAAACTTTATATAACTTTTGTAATATCTAGGAATGGTTACACATGCAACCCCTCATCTTTATCCAAAAATTTGACAAATTTATTTCTTTTTTTGTTTACCTTTATATCTTTAAATAAATTATGTTTAAAAAAAACAAAACCTACCATTACGACGTTTATATATAAAAAATTTTCAAAACCGATGCGTAGGTTATAATGTATAAGTCAATAATTCATAAAAATACAACTTACATATGCATCATAAACATATAAAGTGTTTAAACACATATGCCCAGGTTCTGTTTTACTTTATCAAATTTAAATTTATAAAACCATTCCTCCCATTTATGCAATTCAAACTACAAAATCAAAAGAATAAATCAACTCCAACCAGTGTTTTAAAAACCAGTTTTTTACTCTTACCAGATTGAGCTAAAAATTGTACGACTTGTTGAACCGGGTTATATTGGGAGGTTCAACCGGTTGAATAGTTTATCTTATAATTACCTATAAATGCAACTTGAACTCCAAAAATAAACCAAAATTAAATGATTCCATAATAAAAAATAATTCAAAATTAAGTTAATCCATATTAAAAAAAACTAACACAAAAGCACTCACTTTAAAAAAAATAGTCCTAAATTTATACGTTTAAATGCTAATTGTTGGGTTAAAAGTAATTTTGAAAAAATATGGGCCGAAAATATCAAAAATTTCTCAAACTTAAAACCGGTTTGCCGGTAAAAACGAGTATTTTAGAAATAACCGCCGGTTCAATATTCTAGCAAATCAGCCAAAAATATCGGGATTAAAATATCGGCTTGTTGTGCGAAATCCTGGTCTTTGTAAATAATGGTCCTTCCAATTAAATCAAAGTAAGATCTTAGAGCATTTCCGGTAGCTTATTTATCCAAATCTCTATAATTACATTAAAAAACACTATATTTTATCTCATATGCAATTAAATAATAATTTTTTTTACATCTTTATCATTATCTTTTTTCTTTACTCTACTCACAACCATATTCAAATATATTAAAAAATAACTAGAGGATGAATGATATTTCTCCAAATTTACTCATCTCTTTAAAATTTTCTCTCTTCTCCACTCACAACCACTTACAACTCTCTAAAAGAATTTAGAGAACTTCCTCAGATAATTATAAAGGAGCTATTGTGAATGCTCTTATGGCTAAAAACATCTCAAAAGAAAAGGGTTCAAGCCATTTCGAGTTAGTATGAGCTGACTCGATTTATGAATGAGCCAAGCTCAAGCTCCCATGTTCAGCCCGCTTAAAATTTCGATCTTGAGCCGAGCTAGCTCGACATGTATTCGAGTTGAGCTCAAGATTGGCCTAGCTCGGTTCGGCTCATTTACAAACCTATATACATGTATCAACCGAACCAATTAAACAATTAACGTAATAAACTTTTGTAAAATATTACACGATTAAGAAAACTAACATAAGTATAAGTACTATACACTATATCACGAGAGGATTGATAAACTAACATAAACAAGTGTCGCATTGCAAATCGTTGTCGCTGCAGCATCGCGCGAATTTCATACTAGTATTAATTAATGAGAGTTCTTAAAATTCTTAAATTATTTGCGAGTTCTAAAATAAATCTCTACATTTGACCCCAATCAAGGTACCATTTCTTTTTAAATTTACTAAAATGTTAAATCTTTTTTATTTCTGTGTTATTTCATCCCTTTTAAACCAACCCTCCATCTTTATAAGTTAAATCAGTTAAACAATTGTAAAGGTCGAGGTATAGGAGAAGTCGTGTACTCGTGATACTTGGCTCTTATCTAAGCTATACTACGTTACGACATGTTCTCAATCTGTTTTGTGTAGTTAACACAAATCGTTTTATAAATTTAAAACTTTGATAAACTTGTGAGGAAACTGTCTAAAAATCTTACTGACACATAGATCAAGCACACTATAACATACCAAGAAAGCATTGAGGCAAATCAATTTAGTGAAGCGTCATGATTCTTAAATCACTTTAATAAAACATGTCAAGTTTTAAATCCATTTAATGAACATCACAAATCTTCAAATCAAACTAATGAACTTCACTAGTCATAAATCAATTTAATGAAGATCTTAAAAGTCTTATAATCAATTTATGAACATCCTAACTCTTAAACCACTGTAATGAAACGTCACAAGGATTAATATGATACTGTTCGCATCCTAACATTTCGATATAGTTTTTCGAGTCGGATGAAATATAACATATTTTTATTTTTACAACCTTTAAACTTTTATAAAAAACGAATTTAATATGAAAAACGGATTAAAAGTCTTCTATAATTCCACATAAATATAATGACGATTGTACCCTTCGTCATTAAAATCTTCAACAACTTTTCTCAGTTTTTATATAACTGGCATTATATTTTAGACAATTGATTATACCGATAAGACATATTTTTTCTTGCATTTTTTGGCACTACATATTGAATCTTAAACGTATAATAGTTCCGAATAGAATTTCTTTAGAAAGAAGTTATTTCTTAAATAATATAGGCAGAGTTTCGAGACTTTCTAAGATTGATGACTTCTATTGTTCTTCTTATTTTTTGTTTGACATATGAGATGTCAATTCATGACTTCTAGTAGGGTTGCATACGGTTCGGTTTGGTTTGGTTTTTAGGTGAAACCGAAACGGAAACCGAAAAGTCGGTTTTTCAAATACAAACTGATCGGTTTTTGGTTTTCAGTTTTTCTATTTTTTCGGTTTCGGTTCGGTTATAATCGGTTTTTTTTTTTTCTGTGTGCGTAGACATTGCAAAAAAAAATCCAAAAAATGAAAATGCACATTAGATTCAAAACACAAAAATAGACATTTGTTACGTGAAACCAAACGAATACAGACTTGCAAGGGTACCAGAGTTTAAAATTTAACAAAGTTCTTAATCACAACTTCATCTTATTCATCTTCAAAGTTTACTCCCAATCTTCATCGTCTTCATCACCATCAACGGTAGATTCTTTTGGTATTTTGTTTCTGGTCAACATCTAAAAAAACACATATAATTGTATTAATATTTAAGTAAAAATACATATCGGTTCGGTTCGGTTTTTCAAAAAAACAAAAAATTAACCGTCGGTTAATGCTTCGGTTCGGTTTTTTCGGTTAATTCGGTTTGGTTTGGTTAATTCGATATTTTGCTCACCCCTAACTTCTAGCATTACTTTTCTAGTTACCGGCCATTAAGTGGAATAATGGACTAGAAAGTAGAGGTGTGGACGGGGAAAAGAGTGTGGAATAAAAGAGGTGAACTTCTACGGTAACTATTTTTTTTAGCGGTGTTCGGAATTACTCTCAATAACCAAAGTAAGTTTTTCGGAGACATGATGTCAACAGTTCATACTTCACAATGATTTTGATGCTTCAGGCTTAACTCATACAGGAACACCATCAAGGAGACACTCCATCACCATGAGAAAACCTTCTTAAGTTACGTTTCAAACCTAAACCTTATCAAGCTTATACCGTTGGACCAGAATGTCAACTTTTCATACTATTAATTTTTATTTTCTTTTACTGTGAGCATTCATGTGATTGTACATAAACTGCATAACTACTTTTGTAAACATCTTTAAAAAAAATCCATTCACTATGTGTTAAATATAAAGAATACCTTCATATCTAGCTAGTGAAACTATTATTCTGATAGTTATGTTTTTTCCCATGATTAAGATGAATCATTTTACAACTTTTTGCATGCTGTAACAAGGGACAAAAATATGTACGCAAATTAGTGAAACCTAGACCACCCTCCAACAGTCATGTCAGCATTTAAAAAAAAATATATATAAAGGTATGACAAGTGATTTTAAAATTTTTTTTTGAATGGCTATATATTATAAATAAGGCCTAAATTAAGCTTGACCCACAACGGAACCAAGCAAGAAGCCACAAACATGACATACAAAAAAGTACAAAAATTACAAGATTATCAAACCATTAGATCTGGTCATAAGCCAAATATGTATATAGTAGTATCCAGAAAATGAATATCGTGGTAGTTTAAGTTCTTATAACCAAGGGGTGTGCGTGTTATTTATTGTGTGGAATGCATGGCCAAAACAAATAAGACTCAAAATCAAACCCACGGGAGGCCGAAAGGATGGTCCATAAGGGCAAAAGGGTCATTCTATGTTCACTTAATGGTAAAACAGAACGAAGATCTATCCCAATGATATGATGAAAAACGTAACGATCTTACACATTATGTGTGTATATATATATATATATATATGTAGGTCCTCTAAATGGATCTCAAGACTTGACTCGGATCAATCTGTGTTGTTGGTTAGCGAAAATCACCAACGACACTCGGATCTCGGATCTTAGTTTGTTATTACAAAAGAGAGAAAATGAGAGGAGAGGTTTTGGAGAAAGAGAAACTTTTTTTCCATTGAAGTAGTGAAGAGTTGGTAAGGGTTATGGAGAAATGGGTAAAGTGCCTTTTATATAGGGTCCCCATTTCTCCAAACTTTACATAATAAACCTACAAAATAAACGTACCGAGTACGTACTACACCGACTAAAGCAAAATAAAACGACATATACAATCCTAAAAACAATATATAATATTGGCCCTACAATCTCCCTCTAGGATTGAGTATGTCGTGGAACATTCGTCAAGTTCTTTGCTTCGTCTTTATTTCTTGAAACTTAGTACTTGTCTTGATCCAGGATCTTGAACCAGATTAGATCTTGAACAGTTCTTTATTTTCTAGTCTTGTAGACTTGAATTTCCATCTTATTTCTGGGAATGATCGGCAACAGCAAATTTTAGAAACATCAGATACGGGAGGCTCGACATCTAATTTTCTTTTGTTGACTTTCTTGAGCCGACTGGTTTCTTTCTTTGTCTTCAGATACAATCAGTTCCTTTTTAAGTTCAACCACCAACTTTCACGTTTTCGTTTTCTTTTAAGTGCTTCAATATCTACAACTCCAAGCAGACTTGATCTTGATCTACCTGTCCATGTATAGCTGCACAAAACTTAGAACGATAAGATTCGCTCACAGACCCTCTCGAGGGTTAAGACGAAATCGTTCATAGGCCCTCCCACTTTCAGTCTCTCAACTTGTAAATGATTTGTTTAAGTCCCAGATTTCCAACAAACATTGCATGGACGATCTTAACAACAAAACACATTATTTTGAATAAAACAAGGTTTAATAAAATATGCACGAACATAATAAAAACTTAAAATCTTTTTGGCATTTTCATATATTATAAAATAGTGAAAATATATAAATAATGTTTTGAAGTTGAAACATAAATAAAACAAAATCAAAATAAACAATAAAAGATAGGAGTAAAGATGAAATTAATATTATATATCAATAATATTTACAGAATTTTCTAACGATTTTAATATTTTTGTGAGAAAGATCACAACATGGAATCATATTGATTTGCAAAGCCCTAGATCGCGTTTCCATTTTGATATTATTATGTCACAATTTCATCACCGACTGTAGATATCGTCCATTTGTTTAACTTGACAAGTGTTTTGATGCCAAAGTGAAACGTTTAAAGTACAATTAGGCACGGTGCTTATGTGGTCCCCACTTAATCAGACATGTTACTGATTCCATCATATCTCGGGCTTACTTTGTGTTGACATATCACCTCAACTTGACTTAAACCTTTCTTAGTTGATCATAGTACTCTTATTAACATACTTGACAATTTGTACACTGTACACTTGATACTTGGTGCTTTGCACACTTGACTCGATCTAGAAAAGTTAAAATAAAGCAGAAGATTCAGGGCCTTAACAATCAGATCTTGTATGACTACAAACAGAGAAAGTCCAAGGCTTGAATCAAAATAAATGAAGAAATAAAGCAGAAGTTAAAATCCTAAATGACTCTTTTTCTGATTTTTCATTTTGTTTTTCTTTTTCTTTTCTTGACTCTTTTGTTTTCCTTTTTCTTGCCTTTCTATGAGGCTTTTCTTGACTCAAACGACAATTAAAATTGACACTTATTTCATAAGACAATTGTGATCAGGTAAAGAGAGGCTTGGGTATGACATGTATAATTACATTTCTGCCTTCATTAATATGACTTCACGGAATCATGCAACCGCTTCAAACTCGTATATCCACTAATACCGGCAAGAATTTAGGTTTATATCACCCGACACTTACTTGTTTGTCAAGCCTATCTACACATCTGTGAGTGATCTTCTAGACTTTTGATCTACTCTTTTCATGCGTTAGGATCATTGCATATCAATGTACTATCATTTTCCAACGGTCAGATCAATTTCTTAAAATTTAAAAATTTTAATTATCCGACTCCCTCTAAGCAGGAGCTCTCTCTAAACGGGACAATTCCTTTTAGATTTTCTTAAAAGTAATATAAAATCTTTTTGGTAAATCAAATGATTTGTTTTTGCTTTTCTTAAGATGAATTGAAAATCTTTTTGGTGAGTTAAACTTAACTCATTTTCTCCCTCTAAAATTGTGACATATTTAAAAAATATTTACAATTTTATATACAAAAAGATAGATAATTTGTTTTAATTAAAATTGATCATGCCGATCTATTCGACCCGAAATTCAAATCGAGCATGATCGATGGTTTTAGTGAAAAGGTCAGCAAAATTGTTGTCAGATGGACTATCTTAAGCATGCATTATCACATTGTATGACAAAGTTAAAGAGATTCAAACCGAGATCCAACAGCTGATGCTGGATCCATCACTTGAGAGAAGCAGTTGGACGAGGTTGGTTTGAGAAACACTCGAAAAGTTGTTGTTGAACCATTTAAACAAGGCTTCCCTTCCATGAAGTTTGTCCTCCCATGTCGCTTATGAAAGACTCGAATCCGCCATCAAATGGTTTAGCATCAAATAGCAAGAGTTAGTCTCCCATCATATGCCGGGTGCAATCACTATCTAAGTACCTAATACTATTGATAGTCCTCCTTGATTGACCCTGCATGCACTAAACGTTCAAATAGACATGGGTTCTCGGGATACTTTTGTCCCAGGAAGGTCAACCGTAAATCGACCAAACTTGATTTGATTTCCTGAAAACCATTTATTTCTTGTTGGAGCCTCACTTGATGAAGAGCAGTCCTTAGGAATCCAAGCAAAAACCTGTTCCTTGGTTTTGGCAATTTTGGACTTCTGTTTGCTTGCTTTTGAAACTGTTTTTGGTAAATCCTCAAACTTTACAGTCTTATGATCCTTTTTGATTTTATTCTTCTTGGTTTTCCAAAAAGGTTTCTTTTTGTGTTTTACTTTATTTACTTTGGATCTCACATCCATTTCACTGAGTTCACTATCAGCTTGATCAATCCTTGAATCAGGGCTACTAAAAGCTCCTTTTGGGGACTGACTAAGCCGCCTTTGAAAGTCAAGTTGTTGCTTGAACCAGTGCTTGCAATGTCTTTCAAGGTGAGAAGAGTGACCACACACAAAACAGCACTTTCTCCTGGGAGTGCCAAAGAACTCATCTGAACTGTAATGTGGTTGGTGTGGTGGGAAAGGTGATCCATGGAAAGGAACATGATTATAAAACACATTTGTATAATATGGTCAACAAAATTTTGTTGATAATGACCATAGTTGTTGTTATCACAGAAGTTGTATGACTGAGGGTTTCTTGATTGATTGGTTGTTTGAGAAAATGATCGTTTATTTGGTGGAACATATTTACACGAAGTACTTGTCTTTTCATTTTCAAAAACTTTGCTTTTACTTGAATTATCCTCAGTCTCACAACTTGATGTTGAACAACTTGATATGTTCACCTCAACAGGCCTACTTTCGTTGACACATTTTTCAACAAAATTTTCATCACAAACGGTTTCATAATCTGAGTCAGAAGAAGAACATTCATTTTCATTGCAAACGTTTGTACAAATATCATCACTTGAATTTTCACAAAATACATAATTTGACCCTGACTTTAAACTTCCCAACATGGATTCACAAACTTTATTACAAACAAGATTGTTAATAGTTTTGGTTAGATCCACACATGATTCAAAACATGGTTCTAACTTTTTTTTTAGCTTACAACCCAGGTTAACCGTCCCAATTCACCACCATTTACATCACCAGCTGCTACACAAGACACATTGATGTCAGATTTATCAGATGATGGGACTGGAGCAGCAGTTTGAGAGGCAGCAGGAACAAATTTCACAGGCGTTGGTATTCTACCAACCCCGTATTCCATTTCTTCCTCCGGAAAAGTATTATAGCTAAAGTGGGGCAAACTGGTGTAGTTATCATTGAATGGTGGTGGTACGGCAGTGTAATCGTACCCCAACCCCGCTTTAACTTTAGTACTTCTCTGGGCTCCAATAAGATCATCTAACGTCTCAGATGATGCCTCAAATCTTTCGACTTGTTTTTCCTTTTCTTTCTTATCAGAAACTTCGAGTTTTAATTTCTTAATTTCTTCTTTTAAATAATTAATTATGTCTTTATAATAAAAGACATTATGCTTTTCTCGAAAAATTTCAACTCTAAGATTAGCCAACTCTAAGATTAGCTACATCATCGTGATGAGTTTTAATCTTTTCAACGTAGATCTTGTCAGCTTTCACATATTCAGCATTTAACTGACGAAGTTTTGCATTTTCTTTCAAAACTTCGTCTTGATGATATCTATAGTATGTGACTTTGTTGATGCATGCTTGAGAACAAAGATTGTGATTTACCTCATCAGCTGGTGATGTGTCGGGAATGATAGGATATGCATGACTACTTTTACCGGCAGCACTTGTCCCAACTTTATTATTTGTCCCAACTTTATTTTTTTTGGACTGATTGTTCATTTAGAGCTTATCTTCCATTATTTCAAAAGACTTGATGGTAGAAGCCAACTCTGAGAGTGTCATGGTATACAGATTTGTGGTTCTTTTGATGGTAACCACATTGATGCTCCATGTATAAGGAAGTGAATTCAACAGCTTCATGTTGATCTGAAACAAACCATTGATGATACCGACACTTCTCATCTTGGTGACGAGTGACTCAAATCTGTTGATGAGAGAGGAAACCGATTCTCCTTTAATATGTGTAAACATGTCGAATTCTTTTTTCAATATTTCCTTTCGGCTTTCTCCCATATCCAGATTTCCTCCAAGCTTAGGTTCGTAAGACATTTTTTTTTGAAAGAGAAAAAAATATTAAGTTTTTTTGCTACAGTACCGAGTTGCTACAGTGCCGAGTCGCTACAGTGTTTCGCATGAGTTGCTACAGTACCGAGTCGCTACAGTGTTTCGCATGAGTTGCTACAGTGTTTCGCATGAGTTGCTACAATACCGATGCGAAGCGATTGCTACAGTACCCGTGCGAAGCGAAGCGGTTGCTACAGTCCCCCCCCCCCCCCGGTGCGAAGCGAAACGATTGCTACAGTACCTCGCCGATGCGGTTGCTACAGTACTCCGGCGATTGCTACAGTACTCGGAAGCGACTGCTACAGTACCCGATGCGAAATTTTTTATTTTATTTTATTTTTTTTTGAGAATATAGCACCCAAACTTCCAAAAAGTCAAAAAGACTTTAGTATAAAAATCAATAAATCGGCCTAGATCTGAGTTTTTAAGCCTAATCTGAGCTCGGCACAAAAACTTAAAACACTAAAAACTTAGATTTGGTGATTCTCGTGTATTTCCAAGGTGTAAGGGACTCCAAAAGAGATGAGTAACACGAAATCAACCTCAAATCCAACAAAAACTAAGATCAAAACCCGAAAAGTTTGACCCGAAAACCACAAAAAGGTCGAGCCGAAAGCTCTGATACCACTTGTAGATCTTCTAAATGGATCTCAAGACTTGACTCGGATCAATCCGTGTTGTTGGTTAGCGGAAATCACCAACGACACTCGGATCTCGGATCTTAATTTGTTATTACAAAAGAGAGAAAATGAGAGGAGAGGTTTTGGAGAAAGAGAAACTTTTTTTTCTTTGAAGTAACGAAGAGTTGGTAAGGGTTATGGAGAAATGGGTAAAGTGCCCTTTATATAGGGTCCCCATTTCTCCAAACTTTACATAATAAACCTACAAAATAAACGTACCGTGTACGTACTACACCGACTAAAGCAAAATAAAACGACGTATACAATCCTAAAAACAATATATAATATTGGCCCTACAATATATATATATATATATATATATATATTCTTTTGAATAATGAATTTCTTTTAATCATGTAGTCTGTTAGATTTGGACCCAAAACCGCTAATCCCATTGATAACGATCTTACAAATACTTGGAACTATTTTCGTAATTTACCAAAGTTTGGGACAAAATGTGAAATGTGAAATTCACAAAGAATCATTTACTCTATTCTATAAATGCATGTGGAAAATTTTGGTCATTTTTTCTTCATTATTTAACTTCATTTCAAGTACACACAACATATTTTCTTGCTATAAATACCCCTTATCATCTCAACCTTCTCTTCACAAAATTTGCGACAAGTGTTCTTGAGCTTCACTAACTCAAAAAATGGCCAAAAATTCATCTGTTTTCTTTGCATTTCTTCTGATTCTCTTCGTTCTTGCTATCTCAGGTACTTAAATCAATCGTATTTACACCTATTTTCGATCATTATTTTCGGTTTTCGCTCCTACTTTACTGCTTAATCTATCATGTAACATACTTTAACCGAAGGCAGAGAAAGAAGCATTATAGAACAGTGATTTCATTAGTTCGTTCTCACAGAAACTAATTATGTTCATTCCACGAAAGCGTTAGTTAATCATTCTAAACTAAATAATTGTCACGACGTGTGTGTGTATATACTACTAGATTAGAATTCCGTATATTACAAAGTTTCTATTGTTGAAACTTGAAATTATGTATCACCTATAGTAATGTTAAAATTCATAAATCTATAAAGACTTGATCTTTATTCATACACAAACTGTAAGGAAAATATGATCTGTTATTCATTTTCACCGTACATTGGAACCCCCATCCCCCTACTTCATACCCCAAATTAATTATATAGGAAATTAAAGTAAACTCCCATATTTGGGGTTCAATTTTAACCGTTATCCCGTATTATAATATGATTGTGAGTGCAAGAAGTAGAATTTAATTGGCTATGAATATATATGGGAAATCGGTGGAAATTTTTTTATAAGTAAACAAATTTATGAATAAATGTGTATTTTAGTTAAATTACGTGGATAAGGATGGGGATTCAATTGTGAATGCTCTAAAGGTGTGACAGTTTCTCCATGTAAATAAAATTTGCGAGTTATATAATACAATTTATATTGAATAACCTACATAGAAATCGGATCAGTGAAGGGAGAATTATGTGAGAAGGCAAGCCAGACATGGTCCGGAAATTGTGGCAACACAGGACACTGTGACAACCAGTGCCGGTCATGGGAGGGTGCAGCCCATGGAGCTTGTTACGTGCGCGGTGGGAAACATATGTGCTTCTGCTACTTCAACTGTCCCAAAGCCCAGAAGTTGGTTAAGGATAAACTCAGAGCAAAAGAGCTCGCCAAGGAGAAGATTGCAATTGCGAAGGTTCCGGTAACACCTTGAGTAACAAATGCTATATGATTATGAATAAAGAGACTGCTATCTACTTATGTATTTGGTATTTGTATTTTCTATGGAGTGTAATGTTTGTTGCCTAATTATGATTCTATGCAAAATGTTATGGTGATATAATAAGCTTCATTGTTAAGTTGCATTGTGTAATCATATAAAAACGATGACACGAAAAGAAAGAAGAAATAAAGTATAGAGAGAAAATTTTATTATCTCATTATGAATTTTTACAATACAAGAAAGCAAACAACCTATATATATACACACACACACACATACGCAGTGCATATATGTTATGCACTGTATAACATACACGCCGCATAGCATATGCGGCGCATATGTTGGATAACAACATATACGTTCAACCCCCCTCAAGTTGGAGGTTGAGAAAACCCCAACTTGCACAAAAGCTCGTGAAAATGAGGCCTTGATAAGCTCTTTGTAAAAATGTTAGCAAGCTGATTTTTCGTCTTCGTATGTACTAAAGTCACGAGGCCTTCTTGTAACTTCTTGTGAACAAAATGACAATCAATTTCAATATGCTTAATCCGCTCATGAAAACAGGATTATTTGTAATATAGAATGTAGCCTGAGTGTCACATTTAAGGGTGACAGGAGTAATGTTAGGAACATTAAACTCGAGAGAAGTCTTGTTAACCAAGAAAGTTCGACAGTCATGCATCGAAGAGATCAGTATTCGGCTTCAGCAGAGCTTAAAGGAATGGTAGGTTGTTTATTAGATTTCCAAGGAAATCGGAGAACCACCCAAGTGAAATATAAAAACCACTTACCGATCGTCGAGTATTAGGACAAGCCGCCCAATCTGAATCACAGAATGCCTGCAAGTCAAAAGAAGGATTGTTATTGAAGAATAATCCTTCAGATAAGGTGCCTTTGACATATGAAAGAGTGTGAAGAGCGGCATTCCAATGAGACATTGATATAATGCTAAATATATATAAATCCCTTATATAGTTTATATAATATTTTATTAGTTTTTGTTTGGTTCTTATTATAATTTGTATACTACTAATGTAACATTCGTTACTTTTTAAACCCGAGAACCCGACTCATTTTAAAATTTTCGGTTTTGTTAACTTAAGTTTCGTTGCATATATTTTCCATTCGTCATTTTCATTTGTAATTAAATTTGTATTCGTTAACCCGACCCGTTTCGTCGTTTCATTAAATCCGTGTTTAACGTTAATTAACACTCAATTGGACTTAAATTATTGTTCGTTCGTTTCCTATTCGAAACTCCGAGATTTAGAGTATTATTAAAGTTAAATAATCGTAACTTTACGGGTATAATATATAAATAACTCAAATTATATATAGTTTAAGCAAGTTTATAATCATTCAAAAGCCCAAGGTTTGAAATGTAATATTAACTTATTAGTTTTTTCTGTTTTGAATATTAAAGTAAACTTCAAGGGCAAAATTGTAAATGTATTTAAATTATATTATAATATAATAAACCAACCCAGACCCCCCCCCCCCCCCCCCCCCCCCCTCTTTCCCATCTGGCCAACTCTTTAACAACCTCAAATCTTGCCATTTGACCCGTAAATTTAGCCTCACACCTTTAGACGTCCATAACTATTGTTAACTGATATTTTAATTGGATTATAACGGCCTAATATCGTAAAACAATCCCGTGACCTCGCCGGATTTCATTCAATTTCATTAACCACGAATTAACGAGTATACGCTCCAAAATCTAGTATAAATAGAACATAAATCGTCATCTAAACTTGCTGAAATCATCTAATTAAACCAAAACACAGTCAATATCACTCAAATCGTTCAGTCAATTTCGTCTCCGGTCAAGGCTCGTTCATCACCCTCCCTCGAGGTAATTAATACATGGTTATGAATCATTTCAACCCCCTAAACAAAATCCCTAACTTAAACTGATCAATCATGGCTCAGCTTAGGGGAATTGAAGGAGATGAAGCTGATCATTTTATAAATAACTAACTATTTTCATAATCTAACTGAATTGCTGCATCGTTCAACTGGTTAAGGTGTGGTATTTTGGACGTCAGTCTTGTAATTGTTTTTATTTTTCTCAATTAACAAATATTATCAAAACTTAGAGTTGAAATGTGGAGACCCGGGTCAAAACTTAATTTTTTGTTATTTATTTTAATTAACTATTTATTTAATTATTACTTAATTTTAATCATTTAAAAATCATAATAAATCATTTTAAATTAAATAAAAATTATCTAAATTAACTATAAAATATATCTCATCATTCCACACTTAAAGAAAACCAAATCTTCGTTTTGTAAATCGTAATTTAAAAATCGTTTGTTAATATTAAAGTAAACAATCGCTAAAAATCTTTTCACTAAAACAATAATTATGATTTTGATTTGTAAACTTAAGTTCAAGTCTTTCGAACATATAAACCTCATGTCCTTGCCATTAAAGTACTTATATCGTTATAATAACCAAATTTCCGTTCAAACTTAATTATTAATATAATAATCAAAAGTTATAAATTAATAAAATATTCAATGCAAGTTCATACAATATTTAACCCCATTAGATTATCGATTGAGTCTCGTATTTATTTATCGTAGTTAGTGTGTATTGCTCATTTGGACTTTTGTGACGCTTTCGGTTCCTTTGCCATTCTCAATCTTTTCGACGATTTCGGATTTCCTTATCACATCAATTTATAAGGTGAGTTTTCATAACCCCATTTTTCATCTTTTAACGTTTTGGGGTGTAGCACGTTCCAAACTTTGATTTCGTTGTGTCATGTTGCAAACCGAAATTCACATGCGTGTCTTGTATGTATTTGTTTTGAATCATATTGCTTGCAAACTACGTGGTTATGTGCTAGTTGTTTATTGTTTTATTGGTGGAGATTCATACACATACTCATAGCGGGAGGGTCCGACGGGGCGTACCCACGCCGTCCATTTTTTTTAAATGGCGGTATTATTATTCTATACTCCAAGTAGCGCCGCGAACGGGGGTTCCTTAGTAGATTTGACTTTTATCAAGCGAACGGGAATATCATGTATTTACTTTTCTTTGCTTTATGATTTAGGCAATACATCTTGACTTGTGAATTTTACACACTTTTCATATTATATGTATGCAAAAACTATATGAATTCTCACCAACATTATTGTTGACAAAATATATTATTTTCAACGTGCTGCAAGTTGAAGTTTAAGGATCGAAGAATAGAATAGTTGGACCATTAGGTTACAAGAGATGAAAATTCAAAGTTTATTGTATTAATATTTGATTGTGTATTGGTGATGTATTGAAATGAATTAAATATAATTATTGTCGCTTTAATAGCGTTACAAGCTTATGAGTGATCTGTACGTCACACCCGGGTCTATTCCGCTTTAGCCGAGGTGTTACAACTAACATATTTATATATTGTAGGTCCCAAGACTTGTTCGTGGTAGAAAAGGGCGAAAAACAAGCTAAAACAAGCCAAACCGGAGAACCGGAGGATCAGAAAACGAACCGGACCGAACCAAGATTGAACTGAACCGGACCAGCCGGACCCCACCCCTAGAATGTCTCGTCACGCGGCCAGGAGGGAGATGGCTGCCGCACGGCGACCCGGGTCAACAGATTCCATAATTTTCAAATTTTACCTTTTTTAGGCCTTGAAAGTTTATATAAACACCTTTAACCTTAACCCAAATCATACTCTGAGAGAGCCAGCCGACTTGGACGGAATTTGGAGCTCAAGTGAGGAGTTTTTGAAGGCTTGGAATCATTCGGTGACGTGCCAATCAATCAAGAATGAAGACCACGGGTTTTATCGCCTTTAATCCTTCGTTTCTATTGTTTTTCACCATGATTTCCTTTGTCATTGTTTTGTTTGATTATATGATGCTAGACTATACATTTATAGTCTGCCTAGACTTGTGATGAACCTTTGTTGATGTTTCATTTTGACTTGGGATTTATTTATCGTTATGGTTTTATGAATTAGTTAAAAGGTTTGATTATATTAAATTAATACATATGGATACTTAGGGTTGTTTGTTGAGTTTTATTATTCCATAGTTGTCTTGGTTATTGTTTGTCATATAATAGGTTGCTATTAGGCTGCCTTGATTATTGTTTGTCATATGATAGGTTGCTATTAGGTTATCTACTTTATATTATTTAATCAAATAAAACTAAGTGTGATGCTGACCTAAATAGCTGTAAGGTGCTAGGTTATTGGTATGTCTTTGTTGATCAGGATTGCTAGATTTAGTTCTTCGTAAGGAGTCCGTCTAGGTTTGATTGATTAGACGGAGGCTCGCCGGAAACTAAACTTGTCCACAATCTTATAACAAACTCATATATCCTCTATAATCGTTAATAAAATTATCAAAGTTAGTTTCCGGCGAGCCTCTATCTAACATCAAACAAGTCAGTAACCAAGTAACATTTATATGTTTCGTGTTAGTTTTTGACCGTCAATCATAACCCCCATAGTGAATTGAATGAACAACAAACGGATTAATGGAATTGGAGTTAGGGTTTCATAGGATGAAGATGAACTTAGATACTAGAATACATATATTGTTGTTCATATATTCAAACCAATTATCCAACATGGTCTGGTGGTTAAACTTGTCGTGTGACAAACCATAGACCCGGGTTCGAACCCGGGTCAAAGCTGTTTTTGTTATCTTTTTTAAAAAAACTCTTTATTTATTATATAAAAATCAAATAAATCTTTTAAAAATCATCATAAATCAATAAAGTTATTTCTAAACCAAATAAAATTTTTATAAATTAAATATAAATTATATTTCATTACTTTTCCACTTAAAGACCAAACTTCCATTTTCGTAACCCACTATTTTTAATTCGTTCGTTCATTGGTTAACATAAACCGTAAGCTATAATTATTTAGGTTATTATATTAAAACCTTTAGATTTAATTTTGAATCATAAACGTTAGTCCAAGTCTTACGAATATCATGCTTCGTATAATTTCAAATAATTCGGTTAATTTAAATTAATTCATTAAGTTTTTAATTCGTAAATGTTTAAACTTTAGTTCTTTAACTTTACTTCGTAAACCTAGTTATAATTGTATGAGATAAATTTTCCATTTAAAATCCGTTCATTGTAATATTGTAACCCGCATATTATATTATTAAGTTATAATATTAAAATAATATAGTTTGTTACAAATTCCATTAAAGTTAAATATAATATTATAATGCCATAAAATGCTAATAAGATATATTCAAATAGTGCAATATTCCGTTAACCAAATATATTTAACTTTTTCAATCCCGTTAGTTAGACTTCGTTTTTGTTTTAATTATAGTTCGAGAAGTTCAATCCTTTCGGATTCTTTAACGCACTTTCAGTTGCTTCGGTTTCGTTATTGTGATTTCGGCTTTTACAAGTTTGCCTTCGATTTCTAGGTGAGTTTCTCACACCCCCTTTTTAAACGTTTTCATATCTTTGGGGTAGTATATGCATCCTACCAAACTTCAAGTATTTACAATTTTGCTTACAAACTAAAATTCACTATATGGACTTGTGTGTTTACTTGCTTATTTGCTTACGTGCGTTGTTTCAAGTGGTTGCCTCAATAAGTATGATCATACCCCCTCCCCCTTTGCACTCAGGTCCATTGTATCGAGTGGAAAATGGACCTCATATCCGAGTACGTTGGTTGTGTACCAACTGGAAAGGACCTTCGTTTGTTCTTTACACTCAGGTCCATTGTATCGAGTGTAAAGAACCCTTATTTGTTCTTTACACTTAGGTCCATTGTATCGAGTGGAAAATGGACCTCATATCCAAGTACGTTGGTTGTGTACCAACTGGAAAGGAACTTCGTTTGTTCTTTACACTCAGGTCCATTGTATCAAGTGGAAAGAACCCTTATTTGCGCATTTCACAAGTTTCATGGAATTGTATGGTTTTTATGTATTATATAAAACTGTGTGAACTCACAAACTATTCATATAGTTGACATTATTTTATGCATATGCTACAGGTACAAATTTTAGAGGATGACACTTGGAGAAGACACTAGACTTAGGTTATTTAAACAAGTGGACAAAATGTTTAGTTGTATTTATTTTTCTTTTTATTTCTTATTTCAAACTTGTGTACTTGACTTGCAAATTAATTAATGATAATATTGCCACTTAATAGTGTCATATGTGTTTTAAACAATCTGTACGTCACACTCGGGCGTTTCCACTTTAGCCGGAGTGTTACATCTATCGAGTCAAATTGAATATATTAGACTGCCTTTGATTTTCGCGCTGTAAGGTAGGATTTCGTATAAAGGAACTAGTCCATAATAAATTAGGTGACCATAAGGAAACTTGATTTTTAATACTGGTGTGCGTTAAAACTTATTAGAAACCCATAGGTGTCTTCTTGAGAAAGGCCAGGGGTCCTGCTCGGGTTTCTTTTAAGCGTCTATTTTATGATCCCAGTTCCATAACTAAATATTTTCCCGGTTAATTGACAACTGAAATTTAGGGGATTCTGGCCTAGGTAGTTTTCCATTATTATCTGATTAAAATCAACAAACTTGTGTTTCGTTTAATTTACTTGTTTTCTTAAATTAGTTTTTAATAATAGCTTAAATTTAGTATTTTAATAAAACCTCCCTCAAAACAAATATAAATAAATAGTCGTGTCTGTAGTTGAGTCTAATTAGCTAGTTTACATAATTAAAAGAGTCTCGTGAGTTCGATATCCGGACTTACTTAGCTGTACTAGAGTCGACCGGTTCACTTTCCGGTTAGTAGTTTAGATAAGTTTAAGAGTCTAGAATTTATTACTTAATGTCTAGATTAACGTGCTTTTATATAACTACTTTTAGCATATCAGACATCCTCGAATCTTTCATGAATTGACTTAGAAATTGAACAGCCAAAGCAATATCAGGTCTTGTGTGAGCAAAGTAATTAAGTTTAGCAACAAGTTTCCTATATCATAAAAGTTCATCAAGAGCGAGTCCCTCATGAGCTTTCAGCTGTAAATGATGAGGCAACAGAGAATTGGTGATAGAGAGATTGGAAGTATCAAATTCCGAAAGCATGCCTTTAGCAAATTTGCATTGGCACATGATATCACCCTTAGTAGTGTAAAGAACCTCCATTCCCAAAAAACATATTTGAGACGTCCCAGATCTTTAATTTTGAAGAAGAATACAAAAAATTCTTGAGATTATTGATTTCTTCCAAATTGTTCACAGTAACTAGAATGTCGTCAACATATACAGCGACATAAACCACTAATGATCCCATGGATTTTGAAAACAAAGAATATATACCCTCTTGATTTCAAAGCAGATTACAATTTTTCATACCATTGGTGAGAAGCTTATGTCAAACCATATAAGGATGTTTATGATTAGGGAGTTGCATACTATGTGGTGGTAGCATATAGATATCCTCATCCAGATCTGTAAAACCCCGGCTTATGCGGAAACGCCCGAGTGTGACGTACAGATCGTACAAAACGCATGTGACACTATTAAGTGACAATATTATCATTAATTCATTAATACTTCGAATACACAAGTTCAAACAAGAAATACATTCAATAAAAGAAAATCAAATCAACTTGTCTATTATTAAGATATCCTAAGTCTAGTGTCTTCATCATGCATCATCCTCTAATAATGGTTCTTGTAGCATATGTATAAAATAATGTCAACTAAATGAATAGTTGGTGAATTCACACAGTTTGATATAAACATGTAAAAACCATACAATTCATGAGCAAGTGTTAATCGAGCAAATAATGCCATTTTTAGTTGGTAACAACCAACGTAGTCGGATAATCGCGCAAGTAAGGTCCTTTCCAGTTGGTAGCAACCAACGTACCCGGATAATGAGGAAATGGTCCTGAGTGGAAAGGGGGCGTATGATCATACTTATTAAGGCTATCATGTGCAAGTAAGTTTGAGCAAGAAATCAAGTAACACACAAGTCCATGTAATGAATTGTAATTTGTAAGCGAAATCATAAATGCTTTGAATTTGTAAGATACATATGCTACCCCTAAAAGTAATAAAAGAGTAAAAGGACGTGTGAGAAACTCACCTTAGAAATTAAAGTGGAAATAAAGATAGAACCAAAATGCGTCAAAGGAACCGAAACGAACGATCCGCACGAACTATAAATAAAAATAAATACGAAAGATTTAAAGTCTAACTAACGGGATAATACGGGTTAATTATTTGTTGGGAATATGTATTATTTTATTATACTTTTACTATTTTATGGCATAGATTATTTAAATGTTATTTTTAAGCTTAACGGAATTTTAACGATTTGTATTATTTAATGTTTTAACTTAATGCTAATATAAAAGTTACGATAATTACAAGGCACGGATTTTAAATTGGAATTTTATCTTGAACAAATATAACTATGTTAACGAAGTAAGATTAAACCATATTCAAAATCGAGTTATTTTATCAAAATAATTAAAAAAAACAGTAAAAATATAATTATAAAGTGGTCAATTTTAGGCAGCACGCCACTAAAATATTGACGTTGTGGAAAATAGATATCGTTTTGTCTCCTTGACTTGTTGCTCTATTGCATTGTTTACTGAATAAGGAATTTACATTGGGTTTTGATTCATTTAGTAATTTCGAAATCTTGGCTACGTCTCTATGGATTAGCAAAGGGTAATGAGCACCGGTATCATGTTTTTAAGAAAATTGAGATCGTGAAATTCAGGATGTTGGTATTGATATTGGTTGGTATCTGTATCGATATTTACGATTTTTGTCTACGTACCTAACAGAACATTTTCGATACAAATACCAAGTTTTTAAGAATTTCGAGATTAGTACCGAGCTTATCCTATACATAGGGTTTAAGGAGGGTGGGCACAGTCCAATTTTCTTATTTTAGTTCATTGGCGTCTAGTTCATATTTATAGTGTAGTTAACGATCCAATTTTCTTATTTTAGTTCCAGTGCTCACTCTAAAAAACTCCAAGCCCAAACCCTAATTTTCTTATTTTGGTTCAAGTGTCCATTGACGTCTAACCCATATTCGTAGTGTAGCTAACGACCCAATTTTCTTATTTTAGCTCAAGTGTCCACCTATGAATCCCCAAGCTCAAGGCCCAAATCATTTATTTAAATGTTTGATGAATCTTAGACTCAAATCAGTTGTTTATTTCTCTT
This sequence comes from Bidens hawaiensis, assembly GCF_021521415.1. Taxonomy (NCBI): domain Eukaryota; kingdom Viridiplantae; phylum Streptophyta; class Magnoliopsida; order Asterales; family Asteraceae; genus Bidens; species Bidens hawaiensis. The sequence goes on from NW_027494730.1 coordinate 129,587, forward strand.
TTTACGGCTTATTATGTAATCCTTGTTCATGTTAATGCTATTTTTCTGGTCAAGTTTTATTTTCTCTTTTTAATCATTTACTCGTATAATGAATTGGTGATGTCTTCACAAATAAAACAAATAATAATGAAATTTAAAAAAGATGCCTGAAAGTTCATTTCGCATGGAACTCTCCAGTTTTTATTAACATATAAAAAGAAAACTTAAATTTTAAAAATTAGTTTTAAAAAGTGGTTTTAACGAGTTTTTAAAGTATCTTAGTGTTTTTTATTTGAACCCTCACACACACATATATACATTTGAACCCTCACTTTTTATAAACACAACTTTATCTAATTCTTTGATATCACTAGGCCTCTAATGTGATATATATATAGTATTTAATGAGTCCTTTATTTACATTTATATATTATTACTAGCTTTTATCCTCTCGAATTATGTGTTTGTTTTTACATTACTCCTTTATAATATTATCTAATATATATAATTTGAAAGTTTGGCTACGCAAGCATCTTATTGGTCTAAGTGGCGGTCTGATATTGGACAATTTTTTTTTATTTTTATTTTGTTTCGTAGTTCCAGTATCGTAACAAGCATAATTGAAACAAATTAAATTTGTGTCGATTTACCACCACAAATCCTGAGACCAACAACGCTCAGGTTTTACCGACTCACCACCGCAACGCTCGAGTTTTACCGACCCTGTTGCTTTAATTCCGATACCTTAAGTTGGTATTGTCTGAATTCGTGTCAACTCATCGTCGTAATGCTCGGGTTTTACCAACGCCCGGGTTTCAATGGCGCAACGCGCCAGATAGAAAATCTAGTTTATATATATATTTTTGGATTTTAATTATATTTATTGTAAGAAAAAATAATATACTCAGCGTTTGATGATGAAAGAGTTTCACAAATAAATGAGATGCTATAAAATTGTTTCTTAATTATAAATAATATCTTAAAAAATCGGATATTAACTTTTAATATATTCATATTTTAAAATTTTAATATCAAACATTTGGTGAGACTAATTTTTAATTTAATGAGATATTATAACCTGTTTAAGAGCTATATGGGTTTGGTGAGACCCATACCCGTGAATTCAAGTCTAATGTATGAGAAACCTCCGTTTACAAATAAAACAATCTGGTGTAGGGATGAGCTTGGTATAGATGCCGTACATGTACCCCATTGTACTTGTACCAAAAATCAATAAAAACTTGTACCAATACTCGTACCTAAGTTTTCGAGGTGATACGGGTATTGGTATTTTGGTACGGTACCCGTTTTTGTTCCAAATTCCTTTTAATTTATTTCGAAATTTTCGATGATATTGAAACTGATACCAGTACGAGTAACAAACAACCTGAATTAGTACGAGTATCGGTACTCGTATACGTACGTGACGGGTACCAAATTAGTACAAGTACCCAATTGGTCGCCGATTTAATGATAATATAGTATTGTAGAACCCTAGTTCAGTCGCCGACTTTAAGTGATTTGTTTGGTCGAGTCTTGGATGTTATATTTTTTAATATTGAATAGCGTTTGGTACTTGTTCAATGATAACATAGTTGGAGAATTTATTTATATATTAAATATGAAGAATCCCAATTAAACCCCTACATATTCCAAACGGGTACAAAATACCAAACGTACTCGTACCATACCGTACCTGTACCCGATTGTACTTGTACCAAAATTCAACAAAATCGAGTGCTGATACCCGTATCGAATAGGGTAAATAGGTACGGGTGCAGGTTCGTGTACGAGTACGGGTAGGGTACGAATAGGAGTAAGGATATTTTGGACAAAAGGCTCATCCAAACTTAAAATTTTATTATAACTTGCTCCGGTGGATGGGTTACTTTATTTTGGGGTGATAATATGATCATGGGTAGTTGGGTACACAAATTCTAGATTGCGATCTAATCACTTTAACGCATGTTAATCTTATCCTTAAAAAGGCAGTACATAGTTGTGGTTGTTTTCTTTTCGTTTCCTTCTTTTTTTTTTTTTTTTCAAATGAAGGTTTAGTCATGAACTTTTGTGGCATATAAACATTCTTTTTGTAATAGTAAACAAAATAAAAAAAAAAAAATTAAAACAGACCGTCAATTAATGGACAGGAGGATGGTGACATAACCTCTCTCCTTAACGGCTTAACCGGCGGATATTTGAGAGCTTGCGTTGTCTGTGATACTCTTTTATAGTGTAAAAAGATTATGTTAAGCGAAGGAGATAGTGATGATGCGTTTTTTTTTCTCCCACAACCATAACGCATGACTATCTCGTTTACTTAGGGGGTACCCGAATATATTTACCATCAAACAACATTGTAACTTGGTTTGCATTGTTATAAAATAAATACATAAATAAATAAATAAATAATATGTATAAGGGTAGATTTGAAGAATCAAGTGTCGACTAGAATGCCATATCCCAATGACCGGAACCTATTTTACTTCTTGTGTTGGACACCTGTTGCTTTGAATATTACACTTTAGACTTAAGGGTTATTTAAAAACCTTTTAATAGTCCTACCATTTAATAGTTACCTCTTAATCATTTAAATTTAAAGTTATCTTTTAACTATTAAGATGCTTTGAACTATTAAGAGGTAGTCTCCTAATGACCATTAAAAGGTTACCAAACAGCCCATAGTATAATAATCGACTTACCTTGTTAACTAAAGCCGTTTTATAACATTGGAAGAACGAGTATGTGCATTTGTATGAATTTCATGTACCAGTGCGACAAAATGCTCACCTCGAGAGATGACCAAACGATCCTTTATATATGGATTGCATAGTGGTGGTTAAATAACCAACATAACTATCATTGGTAGTTATATAACCGGTCATAACTAGCCTTGATAGTTTTATAACCACTGTAACTACCGGTAGTGGTTATGACCATCATAATTACCTGTGGCGATGTCTCATACCCCATTGTATCAGAAATTAGAACAGCCTTGATCAAGTGTATACACGATACCTCATAATTGTATCAATGCACGTTATAATTTCTTATTTGGTCTTAAGTGAATCACCAATTTCCCAGGAAAACTAACGAGCGATGAAACTAGATCGATTTTGTTCATATGTTTAGACTATCAGGTGTGAACACTGATTTACTGCTGAAAAGCTGAGGTGGTGGGCGGTGCTGGCGGCAAACACCGCCCTGGTGTTGGTGGTGTCGCCCAGCGGCAAGACTTTGGTGGATATTTTACCGTTTAACTCACCGCTCAAATCCTCCTCTCCCTTCCTTTAATTTCGTATTATTCTTATTATTATTATAATAAATCCAAGTTCAATTGCATAAATTTTTCATATGAACTGCGAAGGAAATGGAGCTGGGTCAATGGAGGTGGAGAAGGCCAATGAGGGTGGAGAAGAAGGTGGAGCAACTGATATTATTTAATATTATAATTTTGATGTTTAAAGAAAAAAGCTTTTCATTATTATTTAAGTAGATTAATTACTTTTTAGTTTATAACTTGTTGTTGTTAAAAAAAATTTAAAAGATAAATACACAGGTTTGCATAAATTTTTTTTATGAACATCCCGACATAAATTTTAGCGTAACGGATTTGTTTAAAAAATATATTTTGGTTTCGTAAATGTTTTGACACATGCTTGGTCTGGTAAGCTAGGCGAAATATATATACGTTTTTAATTACTCAACAACAATGTAGTTTTATCTTACTCATATTTAATTCTTAATTTGAATTACATTAAATTACTTTAGTTATCTTTATTATATATTTGAAAAGAGTGGGAAATGGTATATTGGTGACCATTTCTATGATATTGTAAAAGAGATTGAAGTAGAGTGGAGTATGATGTGACGGTGACGTGACATTGGAAAATGGAAAGTAAAATGGCATGTATACCATATAGTCTTATACCTTTATGTTTTAGTGCCTTGACGGCTTCATTTTAAACTTATATTAACGGAAACCTCGCTTTATTAGGTAAATTATGTCCCTTTATAATTGGTCTCATTTGAGGGAGAAGGTACCAGGATACTTAACGCCTTAGCTACAATGCTGCATGGGTTCATGCATACAACGCCTACAAATTGTTGCTTGATTTACATTATTATAAGTAAAATATAATTAGAAAAAAAAACAAAGTAAGATGTATAAGACTAGAGTTTTTTTCCAAACTAGTGTTGCTGGAAAAAATATTTACCAAATAGGTATTCTCTAGAAAGTATTTACCAATATAGTGTTTTGACAACCTTTTTGTTTCTCACTCCTAAATCCTAATCCCATTAGATAAAAGAGTTACTTTGATTTTAACAAATGTTCTTTAGAGAAAGGTAAATAAAAAAATTAAAACATTTTGTAAAGATCTTTTTTAAATGTTTTTTAAAATTCTTTTACACTCCGTAATTTTTATTTTCAAAACAAAGAGCAGACGATTGAAAGGAACTGATTCAATAGTGTTTCTATCTGATAAAAGTTTTAAATATTTTTTTATTAAAGAAAAAATATATTTTCTTTTAAAAGTACGTTTTAAAAGTTTTTCTATTAAAAAAACATTTTATGAATAAAAAGTTTCTGTTAAAATTTTGTTCTCTAACAGTTTTTACCATTAAAAATATTTAATAGTTTTCTTTTGTGTATTTAAAAAACATTTAGCTGGTTAAAGAATAGTTCCAAAATTTTAAATATAAGACAAATGTTTTTTTTTCTTAAAAGAGAAAATCGCATTTTTTTTCCGTTTTTGAAGAAAACAATTTTTTGAAATAAAATAATTTTTATTATAAAACTATTTAATAGCATATTTTCAATAAAAAAACTTCAAATAAAATTGTTTTTAAAGGAAAAATGGGTTTCAAATTGAATTTTTTAGAAACGGTTTTCAAGAAAAAAACTCTTGTTTTTACTTAGGTTTTAGAATATAAAAGAATTAAAAACACTTAATACATTCTTAAGTTTTTCTTATATATCTGAACTTAAATACATTATTAAATTTTAAGATGATTTTTAAAAAACATGCAAAATTCAAGCTTTTGTATGAACTTATAGTATGCCATTTTGAGTAGTCGTGTTCAAGGTTGAATACGGAAAAACAATTTTAATTAATAAGACTCTAAATATTATATAACAGGCCGGTCATTGTTTTTCATAATTATTTGTTGACAAAAACATTCAATTAATATATTCATCGCACCTTTTAAATAATATATTTTCATAAAAATACGCAATTATATAAAAAAATAAATTTTATTTTAGTGTTTAAGTAGCATTATTGTTTTAAAATAAAAAGACAAGAAAGAAATGTTATGGCCCATCTTGGCTTTATCCAATAAAATTATGAGTGAGAAACAAAAAAACTTGTCAAAACACTATATTGGTAAATACTTTATAGAGAACACCTATTTAATAAATATTTTTTGCACCAACACTAGTTTAGGATAAAACTCGATAAAAGAGTTACTTTGATTTTAACAAATGTTCTTTAGAGAAAGGTAAATAAAAAAATTAAAACATTTTGTAAAGATCTTTTTTAAATGTTTTATAAAATTCTTTTACACCGTAATTTTTATTTTCAAAACAACGAGCAGACGATTGAAAGGAACTGATTCAATGGTGTTTCTATCTGATAAAATTTTTAAATATTTTTTTATTTAAGAAAAAAGATATTTTCTTTTAAAAGTACGTTTTAAAAGTTTTTCTATTAAAAAAAAACATTTTATAAATAAAAAGTTTCTGTTAAAATTGACAATGCAAATAGAAGATATGAAGAATCAAGTATTCACTAGAATGGTCATTTTCCAATAACTTAAAACCGTTTTTAATTATCAAAGCTGGACACATATGCTGCTTCGAGTAGTACACTTTAGACTTAGTCTAATGATCGGTTTACTTTGTTTATCAAATTCCCATTTACCGCTGATCCTAGAAGATCAAGGGCCAAGAGAGTGCCAAGGATATTCATCGTCTACATCGGCATTGCAAAAATCGGTCCTAGGTGAGAATTAATCGCTAGGCGCCCCTAGGCTGATGAATATTTAGCTAACCTGTCTCATTAATCGGTATTGAGCCTAGTTGTAACACCAACAAAATCTTGATCCAAATTTGACAAGTTTATAAAGATAAGGGACTAAAAATAATTATTAGATAAGTAATTATTATTACGAAACTCCCGAAGACCACCCGTCAGCATAGTGCTATTTGGGTCATCATCGATAGGTTAACTAAGTCTGCTCATTTCATACCTATCAATGAATCTTATTCTATGGATAGATTGGCACGAATATACGTGAACAACGTAGTGTCATTACATGGTGTGCCATTATCTATCATATCTGATCGGGATAGTAGATTTACTTTTCATTTTTGGAAAAGTTTCCAACAAGCGTTAGGAACACAATTAAATCTTAGCACTTCATATCATCCTCAGACAGATGGACAGAGTGAAAGAACAATTCAAACGCTTGAAGATATGCTCCGAGCTCGTGTGATTAATCTAGGAGGAAGTTGGGATGATCATTTTCCTTTGATGGAATTTTCTTACAATAATAGTTATCACACGAGTATTCAGGCCGCACCCTTTGAAGCATTATATGGACGAAAATGTAGAACGCTGGTGTGTTGGTCTGAAACTGGAGATAATCAAATGTCTGGACCTGAGATAGTCCAAGAAACAACGGATAAGATATTGCAAATCCGTGAAAAACTTAAAATGTCAAGAGATCGACAAAAGAATTATGCTGATGTTCGCCGTAAGCCGTTAGAATTTCAAGTAGGCGATAAAGTCTTGTTAAAGGTGTCACCCTAGAAAGGCGTTGTCAGATTCGGCAAGAAAGGAAAACTAAGTCCGCATTTTGTGGGACCATTTGAAGAATTAGAACGAATCGGTACTGTAGCTTTTGCCAGAAGAAATGAAAGGCATACATGATGTGTTTCATGTATCTAATTTACCCAAATGTTTGGCTGATGAAACTTTAGCTATACATTTAAAGGATGTTGAAATCAATGAGAATCTAAAATTTGTAGAACAACCTCTACAAGTTGAAGATTTCCAAGTAAAAAGACTTAAACGACGAAAGCTGAAGCTAGTTAAAATAAAGTGGAACTCCCGAAGAGGACCAGAATTTACTTGGGAGTTAGAATTAGAAATGAGAAAGAAATATCCACATCTGTTTTAGCGAATCTCGAGGACGAGATTCATTTCAAGGTGGGGAGGATGTAACACCCACAAAATTTTGATCCAAATTTGACAAGTTTATAAAGATAAAGGACTAAAAATAATTATTAGATAAGTAATGAGAAGAAATGAGAGAAAGAAAAGAAAGAATTATATGCTAAGGAAATAAGTATGGAAACTCCATCCCACATGGAAAGTGAGAAAGAAATGAGAGCACTTTATAAGGAAGGAGTTATCCATGGTAATGTTCTTGTATGGCTAACCACTCTCACTAGTCCTAGCGGAGGGTGCGAAGCACCCGACGCGCACGAGCACGGACTCGGGCGACGGGCGTAATGTGGCGTTTTGATGGCGCACTTTGCACTTCGTACGCTTGCATCACCACGAGCTGCATAAGGGCCGCTTTAGTATTTTTGAACTATGATCAAGATATGACAAGCTATCAAAGACCAGGGACTGAAAATGAAAATTTAGCACCTTCGCGATACGCGAAGATGCATGAAGTAATCTTACCTGGTGATGAGACGTGGCAGGTCTACTGGTTGACTCAGCCAAGCTATTGAGCAACTTCGCGATAAGCGAAGAATCCTTCGCGATACGCGAAGGAATATAATAAAAATTGCGGCTACATTTGTCCTTCGCGATACGCGAAGATGCGTGATTTTTGCCTATAAATAGGCAGCCATGGGATGAAGTCTCCATCACATCACACACACTTTACCTCGGTTTTCGTGCCAAAATCCCGTCATTCCCGATACGCTCGTTGTCTAGAAGTACGTGCAAGTAGGAGCGTTGTCCACGTGAAGTTTAAGCATTTCATAGATAAGCCATACAAGGTAGGGGTTCTACCCAATTATTTTATTATATATGGCTTAGACCCTAGTCGAGAGTATAGTCTATACCTTGATCAGATAATAAGTGAAATGTAGCTTTCATAAGATAAGATTATGAATAAAATATTATCCTTTATTATAAAGATGTATCTTATGAATGAAGAAATGAATATACGTTTCTTCATGATAAAGAAACGTAGTATATAAATGTTTTATAAAATGAAATGAATATCAAGGTAAAGGTTATTCAAATAGACTTAAGGTCTAAAGCTAGATCATAGATCTAGTTATTTATAGAATGTTGTCCTCATACTATAGGTCCAAGATAAAGATCAGACATCTGTTGGTGAGAAATCTTGAAATCAACAAAAGGTGAATACGTCCAAACCTTTTATAGTGTGAAATGTTTTATGACGTGAATACGTCTTTGTACTGTATATTTTGAAAAGATATTTATTCTTTAAAACTATGGACTGTTATCCATATGTAAAAGAGTTATGGAAATATTCGCATGAGGGTTGGTTCAAATCCTCTAAAAACGTTTTGATACAAGGTAGTACTAAACACTCAGGCTAAATACACATGTGTCTGGATCCTTACATATATGTACTGTAGTGGGCACACTACAGACATACTGACCATGAGACAAGTGACTGTCTCTAGGGCGAGTGAAGTCTGATTATGTGGTTTGTGCGTATGTTAGTTCCGATGAGACGGGATTGAGACCCGCTAAGTCGTTGAACACTATTGGTGTTGTGTCATTACGAATTGTGAAAATGTTTTATTGAGTCAGCGTATTCACCAGCATATAGCTGACGTATTTTGAAACTGTTTTCAGGTAACCAGGAGTAAGAAATAATGATGGATATGCCAGTGGGGATAGAAGAACACTAGGCATAGTTTACAGCTGGTGGCTCAGCTAATTTTGTATTGAGACATATATATATTAAACTTGTTTTTTTTTTAAAACAAGTAATTTGTAAAACAAACAAGGGTATTTAATTCTCTATGTTATGAAAATAAGTATTTTAAATTAACATTTTTCGCTGCAACCTTTGATAAATTGACAAAATTGGTACCAACTGTGAGTCACACGCCTAGGCCCGAAGGCGGGGTGTGACACCAGTCGGCCGATATCGAAACAAAATCGACCAAAATCGGACCTTGGCTTTAACCCATTAACTTAAGTTATTGGTTTTTCTCATTGACTTGTTATATTTTCGTATCATTTGTTTGTGTTTGATCTATATTATGTGAAGTTTGAAGTATTCATGTGAGCTTACTTATGTCACTACCCCACCGCTCAACTAACGCCTAACGAGTTCTGCAATCATGACTATATTATTAATTAAAGTGGTTTTATAATATTAGGAGAGTGAATTTATAAGTTCTGACCTTCCTGAACCACAATATTTTCTGTCTTGCACGCACAAAGATCACACATGTTTTTGTTTTCTCATGTACGTTAAGGCTTCGCAAGAGGTTATCTATCATGGTATGACTTCTACCTAAGCACGCTTTAATTGTATAGTTATTATCTCACTCCATAGCAATTGCGTCAAAAACATGTTGATATTTGAGGCGGAACACTTCTTATAGCCCAATTTATCTCTTCTTTGGACATGACAAAAGAGAATATAACAATGTTCATATGCTTGGGGTGTTAAGCATCATATAGTTAGTATGTCAAAAACTCATAATCTTAAGTTTGAATTTTTTGTTACTATTTTAATGTTAACTTTTACCTGAATTCTAACCTGACTAGTTAATTTCCTGGGTGACAATAGAGATTAAAGAAAGGTGGATGCATACAATGCATGCATACACGAAAGTCAAAATAAGACAAAACTTTGTGAAAATTTTAGCCATTTTTTCTTCATTATTTAACTTCATTTTCAAGACATACAACAGGTTTTCTTCCTATAAGTACTCCTCATTGTCTCAACCTTCTCTTCACAAAACTAGCAACAAGTGTTCTTGACCTTCACTAACTCAAAAATGGCCAAAAATTCAGTTGCTTTCTTTGCATTTCTTCTGCTTCTTTTTGTTCTTGCCATCTCAGGTTCTTAAAACTTAAATCAACCTTTTTACACTCATTTTGTGTTCGTTATATTCACATTTTTACTCCTAATTAATGTCACTGAGTTTAGACAGGTGACATTAAGCTAGCTAGTAAGAAAGAGAAAGAAGCATGATATAGAAGTGATTTACTATGTAGAAACTAGTTTTATTTATATTCATCACAAAACTGCATTAGATAGTAGAGGTGTGCATGAACCGAAATAGCTGATCCGAAACCAGAAAAACCAAACCAAAAGAAAAACCAATGGTTTGATTTTTATGCTTTTGTAAAAACTGAACCTAAGGTTTGAGTTTGGTTTTGCATGTAATAAGAACTGAAAAAAGTGAACGATATTCATAAATTTTCATTTGAAAAAAGTGAACCAAAGTTTCCGTTTTAGCCCAAAACTGACTCAAACTGAACTGCGCACCCCTATTAGATAGACAGTCGAAAACCGTATAATGTGGTATTTAACACAAATTCCTTTGTACAACGCTACAGAAATCGGATCGGTGAAGGGAGAATTATGTGAGAAAGCAAGCAAGACATGGTCTGGAAATTGTGGCAACACAAGACACTGTGATGACCAGTGCAAGTCTTGGGAGGGTGCTGCCCATGGAGCGTGTCACGTACGCAATAAGAAACACATGTGCTTCTGCTACTTCAACTGTCCCAAAGCCGAGAAGTTGGCTCAGGATAAACTCAAAGCAGAAGAGCTCACGAAGGAGAAGGAGAAGATCGAAGCTGAAAAGGTGCCGGTCACCCCTTGAGTGACGAATGCAATATTATTGTTATGAATAAAGAGTAAGTGCATGCTCTATACTTAATTACATATTAAGCATTTCCTATGGTGTAATGTTTGTTGCATTTGGAATTAATTGCTTGTATAATAATTCCATGCAATTAATGTTGTAATGATATAATATAAAAGTTATGTTGTTTTGAAGCCTGTGTAATCACATCTCATGTTCATGCATAAAATGATATATTAACTGTTCTATTACTGTGACACTATTTCATTAATTTTCTACTGCTTAAAATATATAATGATACATTAAGCTAGATGAATGAATATTAAATATTTTGTATTATTTTATGACAATATAATTATAGTATGTATAAGTGTCAAAGTCTAATGTTGTAAATATGTAAGTGTCATTCGAGTAAATAGATTTTATCGGTCTCCTATTCATAGGGGTATGTTTGGTTGGAGGTAATGGAATGAATAAGGAATGGAATGGGAGAAGGAATGGAATGGATAAGGAAATAAAATTGCTCATTGTCATTTCTTTGTCTTGTTTGGTTAACCTATGGAAATGAAATGAATTATTACTTTATGTTGTTTGGTATAAAAAAAAATTGTATTAATGAAATAGAAATAATAAAAACACTCCTATCTCAAAATAATAATATTTTAACATAAAAAAAACGGCAATGGCGACGGTGGTGGTGTTAACTTTGGCGACGAAAATGGTGATGGCAGTGGCGACGGTGCTGGTGGGGGGTGGCGGTGGTCAGGCAGTGACAATGGTGGTGGCGGTGATGGTTAGGTGGCGGAGGTGGCAATGTTTGCGGTGGTTATGACGACGATGGTGGCAGTGGTTGCGTTGGTGGTAAGGTGGTGGTGGCGGAGGCGGTGGTGGTGATGACGATGGCAATCAAGTGTTGGTGGTGGCGATGGCAGTGGTGGTGGTGGTTGTTGTTGTTAGGTGGTGGTGATGGTATTGAGAAAGTAGATTGAATGAGGATTGGAATGAAAAAAAAGAAGGGGGTGAGAAGGAATGGTTTTGATAGTATGAGATTCATGATTTCATTCAATTGAGCAACCAAACACCACTTTTTTCATTCTTATGCAATGAATCATTCCATTCACCCTATCATTCCTGCATACCAAACGCTAACTAAGTAATCTAGTTTTTGTGTCATCTTTGTCAGATCATTGTCAATTGATTTGTCTTTGATTAGTAACAAATTATGCGAACTCAGAATTGATAATTGAAAGTGATTGTGAGTAACATAGATGATTAATTGTTCCAATCAATCCCTATATTAACGAACTATATACATATATATATACACAACGTTTAGATGTGAACGGTTTGTCACAACTGTTTCTTGCAATTTGGGAATAACTAACTAAAGTACACTCCTTACGTGGAGTTAAACCGCATCTAAGCAAACTGATCGTTCGTGTTCATTTTTTATAAAGATATAATTTCTCCTCCTGGTAGGTATAACGACTAAAGAAATTGTGGACCTATTTAAACGTATTAAACGTAAATTATTAGTTAAATAATTTAACTAATAGTTTATGTTAATTTAGTTTCTAGCTAGATTACAACAAGCTTGTTTAGTCTAATGAGTCAATCGCTTACCAAAAAGTTTAAATATATATCGAGTCAAAAACATATATTTTATTTCATAAAATCCTTTTTCTAATTAGGCGTTCTGTTTAATTTTGGCTTGAGCAAGATCGCACTTTAAGATCTCCACATTCTTGCTCAACGAGTGGCTTGCCCATGTTCTTGGTGATTTCAAGCTCACTCGTGTCTAGTGTAAGACACACTCCTCGTACTTTATCAAATGTGTGTTATGTGCGGCCACTCGGCCATGCCACTAGATGTAGTGGTGTGATCATGCTTAATATCTGTCCAAAGCAGAATAGTGCGAAAATCTCGAATTCTCGTCTAGCTGGGTTACCAGCTTACCACAACCTTTGTAGTTTGATTAAACTTGTTTCCTTACAAGTCTATGGCTGTTTTATATTTAAAACCATATATGTCAAATCCTTTACATACCCTTTAAAATAAGTTAACAATGTTGCTCAGAATATGTGATGAAGATTGATAAGAATAATAATAATCAATCAACAATTGAATTTGTAGAAAAAGGATAATGATTTCATTGATTTCTTGAAGTAGTTATAGACCATCGTTCATGTCTTGTGACCTAATGCTATTTACAACTTCAACCATTCTAAAATACATAAATAATAAAACTAACTAAAACATAGTTTGACACTTTGGCATAATTAACCCTAAACTTTACATATGAGGGATTAATTTTAACAATCACCCCCTTAATCACGAACATGTAAAGATAGAGTCTTCTGTTCTTCAAATCTTCTAACTCCGTCTTTTCACGCCATTATTCTTTAATCGTGAACTATGGCTTCCTTCCTTTCATTGAAAGCTCCATTTGATTTACTTCACACGAATTCGTTTGCTTCTCACGACTTTATTTTCTTCTTACGAACTTTACTTTGCTTCTCACAACTATGCTTCACACAATTTGCTTCTCATGACTTTGCTTCACACGATTTCACTTCGCTTCTCATGAGCATTGCTTCACACAATTTCACTTCGCTTATCACGAACATTGCTTCAAACAGCTTCTCACGAACATTGCTTCACACGATTACACTTTGCTTCTCACGAACATTGCTTCACACGATCTTTGCTTCACACAACTTTCTCTACATTTTGATCATATCACATGATCAATTTTTGTTTTCTTTATAGCGACATTAAGAGGGTAGGCTCTTCATCTTCACTTTCAACCAAGAGAGCCTTTCCATTCTTGTGTTTTCTATTTGGACATTTATAAGCATAATGCCCAACATTTTCACATTTGTAACACACAACGCGAGCCTTATCTTTTACGCCCGTTATGGGGTGCTCGCTATGATTTTCTTGTGGTTTATTGTCAGGTCTCTCTGACTTGAAAGAGGTATCCTCTCTGTATCGATAATTTTTCATGACTCGTCCCCCCGACGGGCGGAATTTACCTCGTCCACGATTTCTAAACTGTTGGCCACGACCATGTTCATTGTCGTGTCACATGAACAAGAGATTATCTTGATAATCAGTCACAGTTCTTCTTTTAGACTTAATCCTTTCTTCAAAGGTTTTAAGCCTTTCGATGATATCATCTACGGATACATTGTCTAGATCCGTTAATTGCTCTATTGAAGCAATTATTTGCAAAAATCGATCAGGCATAGAGGTCAAGATTTTCCTTACTAACGTAGGCTGCTTAGATTTTGCACCACAACTCGTTGCCTTACTAACAATATTTGTTAGCCTCGTTGTGAAAGAATCCATAGTCTCATCGTCTTTCATTTGCAACTTATTAAATTCAGACTTGATGCTTTGCAATCAAGCCTGTTGCACTTGTGTTGCACCAAGATGTCTCGTTTTAAGTGTATCCCACACTTCTCTTGCAGTTTTACATTCTGCCACTTGCAGAAGTAGATCTTCTGATAGAGTTTGAAACAAAAATGCAATTGCACACTTGTCTGTATTGACATCTACATTTGTTTCACTAGTGGGCTCTACCGTTTCCCAAAGATCATTTGCATCTAATATGATCTTCATTCGAATTGCCCATGTTGTATAATGTATAGATTTTAACATAGGGCATTGGTAATTCGCAAGAGATAATTCCGACTCTTTATAAGTCACAAGGGAATACTTATCCTTTAGTGTTTCTAACATAATCACCAATCAAGAATAATTATTATACACAAAGTATAATCAAATGTGTCAAGTAATCAAACAAAACCTTTTAACTTTATTAGAACGAAATACAGTTTACACATACACAAAACTTCGTTCTTGTTTGAACAAATAAAGATAAAGTCTTAATTATTATCAAAGGGGTTCTTAATTAAAATCTCCCCTATATATATATAGAGGAAAGATCAAATAAAAAGTATTATTTTTGTGAGAAATGTAAGAACCAACTAAAATAAAGCAAATGAAAATTAATAATCAAATAAGAAAGGACAATATTGTAAAATATGATTTATTCACATTCTGAGGAATCTTATAATTAAGCGCCATCAGTTACAATTCTCACAATTACTTTTGCTATCAATCTTGAGCTGGAAATTATTGTCTTCTTCTTTTTTTTTATCAAACCACAATTATAAGAAAGGATTCTCAATTCATTCAACATTCAAGGTTTTTACGATTGGAATGGGCAATCCGGTTGAACGAGGTACGTATCTTCGTTTATCAATCTTTTGTTCGATTGTGTTATGCATAAAGGTAATACTGCATAAATTCCAAATTGGTGTCAATTGATAAACAATTTGATTTCGTTAGTTTTGGGTTTCTGATATTTGTTACAGCAAACAAACACTTTATCCCACAGACCCTAGACATGTGTTGTTTTGGCAGATTGTTTGTGTTGTTATGCTTCTTAAGGAATTAAGTTGGGACTTGGAGGTCCCGAGTTCAAAACCCGGAACTCGCATTTGTTTTTTTTGTTTGCCGTTCAAAAGAAAAAAAACATAATCGTTAATTTGTTGGTTTCTTTGTTATTTTTCCTGATTATTTGTGTTCTTATGCAAAACATAATCACTAAATTGAAAACATTAAGGTTTCTTTTTTTTGCTTTGACAGATTGTTTGTGTTATTATGTTAAAGATAATCACTAAACTGATAACATTAAGGTTTCTTTGTTGTTTTGCCTGATTTCTTGTGTTGTTATGATAAACATAATCACAAAACTGAAACATTCAGGTTTGTCTAACATGTGTTGTTTTTTACAGATTAATCCATATTAGGTGTGTGTTATTTTAGATACAAGCATATAAGTTATTTTAGATACAAGCATATAAGATTACTAATATAGTTATACTAAAAGCATGTTGTTTTTCGTTGTTTTATTAAATTAGTTTCACTTGTTATACACAGACGCATTATTATCTCCTAATGTTGACACTTGTTTTGATATGTTACATAATCTGCTTTTACAGTACCGTTTGTTGAGCAAGATACTAACGAGAGCTATGGTGCTGATATAGTTCGAACATCACTTAGGTCCGGTATGAAGTATTATATTCCAGAAGTTCCACCTTCTAAAGGTACAAAAGGGTATGCATTTTCGGCAATTGGTTTATATGATAATGGATTTGTAAATCACATATGTTGTTCCTTATGGAGTTTTGTAAACATAGTACCAAGTCAAGATGTAGAATACACCATTTGACAAATCCGCCCCTAAAGAAATTGCTGCAAGGCTAACCCAACGTTTTAATGACATTGCGAAGAATTAGACTTGTGTTGCTACATGGACTGAAGCATAATTTTGTTTTGTTGATCAAACCAATGTAATGACTGAAATTTATAATCTGTCTGGATAACTTTAATAAGTCAAGAATGCGCATTTGACTTTGATATTTATAATATGTTCATCTGACTTCGATATATATAACTTGCCCAGTTAATTTTTTGAAAAGCACGACTCTAGCTCATTAAGTGCCACTTTAAATCTTCTCATTGTTATTTTGGTAATATGTTTGTTACATGTGTTTTTACTTGTCAAACATTTCATTCTTACACTCATTTTGTTCATTATATTGTAGAATTTAAACCTTCATCTGCTCATATTATTAGTTGTATGAAACATGTCGGCTTTTCTAAATCGCTTTGTCACCCTTTCATAAGAACAATTTGCAAGGCTTAACTTCAATGTGTTCAAATTTGATATTTTATTTTAAAGTACATGTAGCATATCCTACTATGAATGTCAAACTACTCTTTTGTTAAACACACAACAACATTTAATAAATAAATAAATAAAATATTGAACATCTCAACCAAGGTCATGTAACTGGTGGTTGCGGTGGCACCCCTCCAGGTTGTTCAAGGCATCCATTGTCTTCTTACTTCGACAAATGCATTGTATTTGTGTCTAACACGACGCTCTTTTGTTAAACACACTTCCGCTTTTAGCAAAGCCAATTAAGCATTAACAAATATATTAAGTTCGTAAAATCCCAATTATTCAAACGATTCCAAAACATGAAATTCAAAAAACACTTTGTAAAAGTCGCATGAAAAAGCAGTCGTTCCAATCAGAGCGCCCTTTTAACGTTGTCATACACCCTATCACACACAAACCTTCCTTCGGCTTTTCTTTAACACCATTGTCCATCCTAGCATACCATAAACTTCTTTTATCACATCATCCCTCAAAATGCTAACAGCAGCTAGCAACATTTTTGGCATATATTTCCATCTCAGGTCGTTAACTTAACTATTCCGCATATCAGACTCATCCGCCAAACCACGATACTAGTCTTTCAATTGCTTACCCATATACGTTTCCATGTGACACATTGCAAACAAACCACAATCAACATTATTATTCAGCGTCCTCCACCGTATCTTCATTCGTGTCGGTTTGCTACTTCTACGTCTCAACGCAATTGGACGACGTATCTCTGTCAAGTAATCATAGGGGTGTTGCTGTTTAAATATAAAAAATTTAGAATGTATCAAGATATCTTTAACTAAGACACGCGCATGTTTGTATAATAAACATACCATGAGTAGAGATTGTTTTGAGTTGAACCCTTCATCACCACCAAGGTTGTCTAGCACCTCGACTTTGGCGCTTTTCATACCGAAATACATAACATAGTAGTGTTTAACATGCAGAACCGGAATAAACACCAAATCATATTCGTTAATTTATACTATCCTAGCCCGCTTCCTTCAAATTATTTTGCATGTTGGACCTGAATATATCGAGTCTTTCCTTGTCTAAAAAGTTTTCATCAAGATTTGCCACGCGTCTTAGTTAAATAGGCACCTGTTCGTGGCTTGTGATTCATGTTGAAGAATTAAAGACAAGCCCATATTACTGTGTTCGCTTTTTTGCTGCTACCAACATCAGTAGCACCACATTTTAGCTTCTTTGATGTTGAAGAACCAACATTTATCATGCCTCGCGTCCCTTTCTTTTTTGGCATTGACGTTCCAACAGTAACCACACATGTAGCAACTCCTACAAAATATAAGAATTAAAGACAAGCCCATATTACTGTGTTCGTTTCATATGGTTATAAATAAACAGTACGCGTCAAACAAACTAAACAAGCACCTGCTGCTTGCTTTTCTTTTGTGGTTTTCGACCCAACACTTACAACTCCCTCCATTTTTTTAGCAACTGAGCACCTAGCCTGTTACTTTTTTAGTATAACACCATATTGAGTGCAAAAAATTAAACACATGCCTGTTACTTTCTTCTGACTCGTGTGTTGCAGTCAATCAGTAGCCACTCGCTCCTTCCTTTTTATTACCCAGATTCATTTCTTGCATCTTGTCCACCTTAAATAACATAATATCAACAATTTTATCTCAAAAAAATTGTTTGTTGCAACTACACATACATTATAGTAAACACTAAATACCTCCGCTTTCGGTTGTCAAGTCAATTGGATTTGCGGCCGTGCTTTTGCATTTGCTAAACGACGTCATTAACTCAATCCTATCGCTTTTTATTCTAACTGCTGCACAAAGTTTAAAAACCGGATAATGCAACATCAAGTTCCAGGCAAAGGAAATAAGCAGCACAGACTACCACATAACTACAAACACAACCGGCAACAAGGAAAAAAAAAACAGCACACGAAATCCAACAGCCACACAAAACCACAACCAACAGATGACTAACAACAACACGGCTTCAGCTACATTTGACCCAAGCTTATTACCAGCACAACTTCGTATTCACACATTCGCGCAACAAATGCACCCTACAACTATCTTACCAACAACTGGTGACAACCCACACACATCACCACAATCTACAACTATATCAACACACAAAAAAAAGGCAATAGCAATACCAAACTAACCAACACATCCTACAAACACAACCGACAACACGAATAAATAACAACCCACGACATCCAACAGCCACACAAAACCACAACTAACAGACAACTATCAACACCACACCCAAAAATACACAAACAAAACAACACATACACGAATGGTTCTACACATCGACTAACACGAAAACACACACAACTGCCACACTAATTATCGGCACAATCACACAATAACAAGCAGAAACCCAACAATTATCGACAATTTATTGCATACCGAAAACCCTAGGGTTTTTTTTAGCTGAAATCGAAAGAAATACGACACACTTACTTGTGAAAATCCCGTTGACGATACTTAATTGTCACATCTTTATCTCCAATTGTGTTCATATGAGGCGGAGTGATCTCAGCGCTAACATTCCGGTAAGGATGACTATCGCTGATAACCATTAACCAGCCACATTTTAAGCCACCAACACGCTTTTACGATTTTGCCCTTTTCCAACCTTTTGGATATTAAAAAACATTTTGTATTGGCTGGAACAATCTCATCCCTTGGATCTACTAACACATGGTTGAGATTATTTCCTATCATTCCTACCCAACACTCGTTTTCTACAATATCCAAACTATATATATATATATATATATATATATATATATATATATATGGAATTTATATATACATATATAGGCAAAGTATAGAATGAAAACCCACTTGAGTTGTGAAAACTCGCGAAAACCCTATGTAAGATCGTTTTTTTTTGTTACATGTAATGTATGTTGTAACATTTAATACAAAATATCGAAACATTAAAAAAAATTGTTTTGCTATTTTTTAACATTTTTTTACTAATTTTTTATATGTTTTTAGGAGAGAAAAAAAGTTATATTTATGTTAACATTTTTTATTAACTTTAATTATGGACCACAAGATTTAATATTTAATTAAAAACATGTGGTTGAGAATGTGTTTCTAGAATTTTCACAACTTAAGTGGGTTTTTATTTTAACCTAACCATATATATATATATAGGGGAGATTTCAAATGAGAACCCTTTTGAGTTTTAATAACTCGAAAGAACTCAACGTAACGATTTTTTGTTTCAAAATTTTTTTTACACATGCGTAATATATATAGGTTACATATACGTAAAAAAATTACATAATTTTTTACGCACCGAGTCGACTTTTTACACATGTGTAACGGACGTAAAAGTTTGTGTAATCACTTACATATTTATTCTCTCTCTTACTTTGACTTTTTGGTCAGATTTAATCTCAACCATATATTCCAATCCATTTAATTAAATGTGTGGCCAAGAACTGAGTTCTTAAGTTCTTAAAACTCAATATGGTTCTCAAAATATCCCTCTCCTATATATATATATATTTATATATGTTTATATATATATATGTATGTATGTATGTATAAGTGTGTGTGTAGCATGAAGGTTGAAAGAAAGAAAAAAAAATCTCGTCTGTTAAGAACAAATTCATCCTAAATGCGTCTTTCAAGACGAGATTTCAAAATCTCTTTTTCCAATAATTTGAAAATATGGACGGAAAAGTTAGGAAACATAAAAAAAAGTCTCTCAAGACGGTTTATTAATAAAAAAGATTTGAGAAAATTTGGAATTTTGCTCTAAGATTACAAAATAATTTGGACTTTACCTTCATTATTTCCATAAATCCCGTCTCCTACCTGACTTTCCTTCATAATTTGGATTGCTACCTCATTATATTTATCTTTTCCCAAAGCGTTTGGGCAGTCCAAATTTCAAAAACTTTTAAGGAAAAAAGAGCTAAAATGAGGACTCTCTCTCTAAAATTGGCTATTTTGAAAATTTTCTCAATGATAAAGGATAGGTGACATGCCACCATCTTTCAAATGTGAAAATGTCAAAGGGATAAGTTGACCCTTTTTTTCAAATGTATGCACTCATTTTAGTAAACATCCATACTTTTTCATATATTGGAATTGAAAATTTAACAACGTTAGAGGCGGGTATTCATAGTTACAAAATTCATATATCTTGACCACCTTAGTAGTAAGTTTACTATTATTAACATTAAGTGTATATATGTGTGCGCGTGTGTGGGTGGGGGGGGGGGGATAATTTGAGAAGTCTTCAAGTTAATTTTAAGAACTCAGTGTAACAATATTTTTTTTTCAAATGTATTATATGTAATAGTTACTAGAAATATATTTTTATTTTTTTTATACGAATCAAAAAATGTAACAGATGTAATGAACTGTTATATTGCACTGTTCCGTTGTTATGTAATAGTTTTTTAAATCTATTTCATTTTTCGATTCGTGTAAAAGAAAATAAATTATTTTATAGTAAATATAAGATACATATAATACATTTGAGAAATAATTATAAAAAAATTGTTACATCAACTTCTATTGAGTTCTTAAAACTCAAAAGAGTTCTCACTTGAACTCAATCCTATACTTATGTGTTAATGTGTGTGTGTATATATATCGTATAGTCTTAAGCTAGCTATACTTCACCCCTCTTTGTAGTTGATGTCACAACTCAAAAATGGATAAAAGTTCAGTTGTTAGTTTCCCTGCAATCCTTCTGCTCATGCTTGTTATTTCTATCTCAGGTGCTTAATCAAAAATATATTCTTTTTCATTTTGAAAAATAGGATTTTAATTCTGTGTAGTACCAGAAGCAGATAATTATATTAAAGAAGATGAAAGAAACATATATATTTGTAGGGGTGCAAACGAGCTGAGTCGCTCACGAGCTACTTGAGCTAGAATCGACAAAAAGCATCAAACATGCCAAGCTTTTTCGAGCTCGAGCTGAGCACAAGCCTAAAATAAAGTTTGTTTAGTTATTGAGCCCGAGCTTGAGCCATACATGGGAACCTCGTTTAGGCTCGTTGAGCCTTGTGCATTATTAAGTTTACCTCTTTTGACCTTTTATGCATTAATTTCACACCAGACAACCGAGCTCGAGCTGGGCTTTGGCTCGTTTAAGGTACTACACGAGCTTGATCCGAGCTTGGGCTCATGTAAGGTTTTTTTCCCCTCAAAATAGAGAAAAGTAATTAAAAACATATATAAATTAATTACTGAATAATGAACGAGCTAGTCCGAGCTTGAAAAAACAACTCAGGAGCCAAGCTAGAGCTTTAGAACTCAAAACCAGCGAGCTCGATACTTGTTTGCACCCCTAATATTTTGTTGTCTATCTAACTTAATATACAACGGTGGTGAAATTACCCGTTTTCGTCCAAAAAATATGAGTCTGCCCCCTCTAATATGAAATTTCTTTACATACGGAGTCCCCCTCTCTGCGCTTTCATCCAAGCTTCACCATTGTTAATATATGATTTAACTTATTTTATTTGGTGAACAAAAATCACAAAGGTGAATGCAATTTTATGTGAAAGGATGAGCCAAACATATTCCAGACTAATTTGCCACAACTGTCACTATGACCATAGGTGCATAGCATGGGAGAAAGCAGTCCATGGAGCTTGTCACTTTCGCGACTGGTTCTATTACGACACTTGTATCGACGCGCCCCTGCGCCTCCTCCTCGTGCTGGTAGCGGTGGGCCCCCGGGTGGTGGAGGAAGCAGAAAAGATGGTGGTCGCAAAGGTGAAGGTGGCGGCAAGGATGGTGGTGGAGGTTGAACAGAGAAACCATGTAATTAAGAATGTTGGTGAGTAAAGTTAGGGTGCAAAGTGTAATTTATGTAATTAGTAGGTTTGATATGTAATTATTTTATTAAAATAAACGGGTGTGTTACACCCATTCGTGAAACGACACGAGTGTAGAACACTGATAAATACCACCACCGATCATGACTGTATTGTAAATGCACTTGTTCTTCATGAAATCAATATAAATCAAATTCATTCTTATGTAATTGTCGTTCACACCGATCTTGTATTGTTGATTGACTGCTTTCAAAATCACTATCCGAATTTCGGATAGTTTGGATATGGATTTTCGAATTCATATTCGAATCTTTTTAACGCCCCTAGGCAAGGTTGCAAAAGTCGCTAGGCTGACCCTAGGTGGCCGACCGGGGAGTTGGGAATACTTGGAGTACTCAAACCGTAATCCAGCAGCTGTTGCCGGATCCATATCACTTGAGAGTAGCAGCTGGATGCAGCAATGTACTCGGCTTCTGCTGTGGAGGTGGACACAGTAACTTGTTTCTTGCACTGCCATGAGATCAACCGATCTCCTAGGAATTGACATCCACCCGATGTTGATTTTATGTCCAAATTGCATCCCCCATAGTCACTGTCAGTGTAAGCATGAAGTTCCAAGGGAGACTCCTTTGGATACCAAAGACCCAAGCAGGGTCTACCCTTCAAGTATCTGAAAATATGCTTGACAGCCGTCATGTGGGATTCTCTCGGGTCAGACTGATATCTGGCACACTGACAAAAAGGGAACATGATGTCCGATCTGCTTGCCGTGAGATACATCAGGGAACCAATCATTGACCTATATAGGTGTTGATCGACTGGTTTTCCTGATGGATAAGGATCGAGAATAGGTCGTGTAGCGATTGGTGTCATGAAAGTACTTTTCTTGGTGAATCAAAGTCCCGTCCTTCTTTTGCTCAACTTGTAAGCCGAGGAATAAAGTCATCTCCCATAAGGAACTCATTTCAAATCGCTTCTGCATAATCTTAGAAAACTCCTTGCACAAATCCTTATTCGTGGACCCGAAGATAATATCATCAACTTACACTTGAACAAGAATCAAATCACCCTTAACCTTCTTGACAAAGAGAGTTTGATCAACAATACCTCTCTTGTACCCATTCTTCACTAAATGATCAGCCAGCATGGCATACCATGCACGAGGTGCTTGGTGAAGACCATAAAGTGCTTTGTCAAGGCGGTAAACGTGATCAGGATGACTTGGATCTTCAAAACCTGGAGGTTGACTGATGTAGATTTCTTCTTTTACTTTCCCGTACAAGAAAGCAGTCTTCACATCCATTTGATATACTTTGAAGTTCATGTATGAGGCGTATGCCAGAAAGATAAGAATTGCTTCCAATCTGGCTACCGGTGCATATACTTCATCGTAATCAAGACCTTCACGTTACCAAAATCCTTGCACAACAAGCCGAGCTTTATTTCTAATGATCACCCCCTTGTCATCTTTCTTATTTTGGAACACCCATTTTGTTCCGATCGGCTTCTTATTTTCTGGCTTCTTCACCAGCCTCCAAACATTCAACTTCTTGAATTGTAACAGCTCTTCTTGCATTGCTTCAACCCAGGAGTTCTCTTTCAATGCAACTTTGTAATCCTTGGGCTCCACCTATGAAATAAAACAAGCAAAAAGACATCTGTTAATATTACCAGAGGTGCTGCGTGTTTGGATGCCAGCGGACGGATCTCCAATTATGTTCTCAGTCGGATGTCGACGGTGAATTGGCAACTGTGGAATTTGGTCGACATGCTCGGCTGGTGTTGCCTTAAGCTGAATGGTCAGGCTCTCTATGGGATGAAAGACTATAGTCACATTGACAGGAACATTTGGTTGAGGTTCACTTGCGCCATCATCTTGATCAACCAAGTGTTCTTGAGCAATAGGACCTTCCCATAAGTTGTCATAGAAAGGCACCACTACGGCTGGAACTGACATTGAGTCAGTGCTTCCAGAAGCTCCATTTTGAACAGGTTCATTCTGCACATTAGCTTGATCAGTCTCCTCAGCAATACCATGATTTTCTTCTTCAGAGGGAGGTGTAGGAACAGATTCAACTACACTTGGTTCTACTGGAGGATCCACTGCTTGATTAGTCTAGACATCATGATCTTCCACATTGTCAGCAGACACATACGAATCCGAATCTGAATCAGTGGTGTCTTCAACAACGGGCATCTCTGTAGAAACTGCAGAAGGCTGCACTTCAATCACCGGGGCTGGTTGGTTAGCCACGTGTGGAACATTAAGTACAGGTGCAGGTGCAGCTACTTGAATATCTTCCAGACCTCTCAAAACAGCACGCATCAGTATTGACTGATCGTCCTCAGATTGAGCTTGTGTTGTTACAACAGCGGAAACAGGAGAGATAGCCGGTGCTGTATACATTCCTCGAAACTGCTTGAACAGTCCTTCATAGTCAAACATCCAATTTGGACCAGTGTGTGCATCAGTAGGTTCAATTCTTGCCAGTCTATGTTGTACGATTCCAAGATCACTCGAGTTTTCTTATTGTAGACGCGATAAGCACTTTTATCAGCAGAATAACCAACAAAGTAGCATTCATCCGCCTTTTCAGCAAACTTGGAAGTTGTAGTGACGTTTGTTTGGAGCACGGTGCAAGGACATCCAAACGTCCTGAAGAAATTGACCCTTGGCTTGTTTCCATAAAAGACTTCATAAGGTGTCTTATTCAATCTTTTATTTAGCAACACACGACTCTGGGTAAAGCAGGCAGCATTGATAGCCTCACCCCAGAATATCAAAGGAAGTTTGGAGTATGACAGCATGGTTCTAGCAGCTTCAACCAATGTTCGGTTTCGTCTTTCAGCCACCCCATTTTGTTCGGGAGTGTAAGGTGCGCTGAACTGACGTTCTATTACTTTGTTGTGACAGAAGTCATTAACAGTTTTGTTGCAGAATTCTGTTCCGTTATCACTCCTTATGCACTTCACTCTTTTCTCAGTTTGATTCTCAACCAAATTGATGAACCTGAGCAGAAACTGAGCTGTCTCATCCTTGTGTCCTAACAGAAAAGTCCAACTGAAACGCGAAAAATCATCAGTAATAACCAGACAATAGGCTTTCCGACCTATTGCCATTGGTTGAATGGGACCAAAGAGGTCCATATGTAACAGTTGAAGTGTGGAGCTTATGGAATTGACAGTCTTGGGTCTGTGAGGGAGTTTGTGCTGTTTGCATTTTGAGCAAGATAAACATTTTTCAGCACAGTGAAAATATTTTACCGAAAAACCTCTCACATGGTCACCTTTAACCAACTTATTTAAGTTTTTAAAGTTGATGTGACCCAAACGTCGATGCCATAAGGATGAATCGTTCTCCGAGGCCTTGGACATCAAACAGGATGAAGTACGAATGGAATAATTACTTCTCATGTCCAGAATATAAGCATCATTGTGCCTCGAAGTACGCAACATGATCCATTCTTCGGGGACTTTAAAACTAGGTTTGAGAATAAGACATTCATTTTCTGTGAAAATGGTAGAGTAATGCTTATCACAGATTTGGGAGACACTGAGCAGATTGTGATTGAGCTGTTCGACCAGGTTGACTTCGTCAAAGGTCAATGTACCATTGGAGACCTTGCCTTGTTCCGTTGTCTCTCCTCCAACATCATTGGCGAAAGAGACATGCCCACCGTCGAATGATTTGATGTCAAACAACAGGGACTCATCTCCTGTCATATGTTGGGTGTGCACCACTGTCCAAGTACCAAATACTATTGACAGACATTCCATGCTGACCCTACACACACGAACAGCTAGTTAGTGTAGGGTTTCCCGAGACCAGTGTTTTAAATACCGGTTCATACAGGCCGGTTGAACCGGCAATACCGAATTTCACTCAGGCCGGTATTTTAAGCCCGGTATTTTTGGGCGGTTTGCTAGAACATCGAACCAGCGGTTTTTTCAAAAATACCGGTTTAAAGCCCAAGAGATTTTTGATATTTTGTGGCCTATATTTTTTAAAAATTACTTTTAACCTAGCGATTAACATTGAAACGAGTACCCTTCTGTATTATTTTGAAAAAAAACCAGTAAGTTGTATTATTTTTAATTATGGATTAACTTTTGGATTATATTTATTATGAAATCATATGTTTTTGGGTTATTTTTGAGTTGAAGTTGCAATTATATCAAATTACAAGGTAAACTACATAACCTGGTTGAACCTTCCGGTACAAACCGATTCAACCGAATTTTTTAGTCCAATCCGGTATGAGTAAAAAACCGGTTTTTAAAACATTGCCCGAGACGTACTTGTCTCGGGAAAATTAAACAGAAAATTACCCAGTTTAATTTTATGATTCCCGAAAATATAATCTTTTGGAGAATCGGAATCAGAAGAGCAATCCCTTAAGGAACTTGAGTTATGATTTACTCGGTTTTGAAACGGTTTTCTGGATTGCCTTCTCTTGGGTTTGGACTTAACAATAAAATCCTCAGTGTGTTTTTTGTTGAAAACATTTGAAGGGCCCTTCGGCTTTTCAGCTTCTGAACCCTTTGCTAACCTTTTTCTTTCTCTTTGAGTTAGCCAAAATGGTTTCTTTGTTTTCTTCTCACTTTTGGGTTTGAAATCCGTCTCACTGGCAGTGGAGTGAGTTTAGTTAGACATTTCTTAGCATTGACATTAACTTTAGGAAATGTCTGTCCAAACTCACTGTTAAGTTCTCTTTATTGCTTGTGCCAGTTCTTGCAATGTCTCGCAAGATGAGATGGATTTCCACAAACGTAGCAACACTTTTGTTGTTTACACTTATAGACATCATGATCACTGAGATATGTGGGATAGGATGATGTGGACTGGTTAACATGTTGGTAACCTCTATCTGACTGATAATTGTAAATATTTGAATGATGAGTTGCAAAATAATTTGATTTCCTAGGTTTATGTCGAGAGTAGTAATAGGCACTATCAAATTGATCATAAATTTGAGAACTATTTTTACAATTTGTTTTTGACAAAAAAGAGGTTTTCTTAGGTGGCACATATTTACAAGAAGTGCTTGGTTTTTCTTTTCCAAAATTTGATTCTTGTTTTCTCAAGTTCTCAATATCATGATCAATTGATGAGCAACTAGGACTAGTCTGTTCATCAACCTTGGCTTCAATGGTTTCGTCAAAAACAGTTTCACATTCTGAATCAGAAGAACATTCACTTTCATTACAAACATCTTTACAACTGTCATCACTAGAAGTTTCACAAAATACAACTTTTGATCCTGACATTAGACTTCCCAACATAGATTCACAAACTTTGTTACAAACAGGATTGTTAATTGACTTTGTTAGACCCACACAAGACTCAAAACGGGGTCCTAACTCTCCATTTTGCTTACAACCCTGGTTAACCTTCCCACAATTACCATCAATTATATCACCTGCTCCACAAGACACATTGAAGTTAGACTTATCAAATGATTGAATTGGAGCAGCAGTTTTTGATGCTGCAGGAACAAAATTCACTGGTTTTGGTATTCTACCAATTCCATATGTCATTTCTTCCTCAGGAGAAGTATTATAGCTAAAGTGGGGCGAGCTAGTGTAATTATCATTCATCGGTGGAGGTACTGCTGAATAATCCCGCTTTAACTTTAGTACTTCTTTGGACTCCAATAAGATCATCTAATTTCTCAGATGATGCTTCAAATCTTTCAACTTGTTTTTCTTTTTCCTTTTTATCAGAAGCATCAAGTTTCAATTTTTCAATTTCTTCTTTTAATTCATTAATTATGTTTTTATAATAAATAACATCATGCTCCTTTTGAAAAAGTTCGAGTTTAAGATTTGCAACATCATTACGATGAGTATCAATCTTTTCAACGTAAATCTTGTCAGCCTTTACATATTTAGCATTTAATTGTCGAAGTTTTGCATTTTCTTTCAAAACTTCGTTTTCATGATATCTATAATATGTAACCTTAACAATGCAAGCCTGAGAGCAGAGATTGTGATTTACCTCATCGAGTGGTGATGCATCAAAACTTGCAGCTGAAGATGAAGAAGCTTCATTGTTGGAAGAGAAAGCCATGCCAGCCATGTTGAGAGGATTGTTCAGCTCCTGAAATTGATCATCCAATCCACAATTTAGACCTCCTTGTGAGAGACAAGAGCCCTTGAGTTTGATCCTTGATTGCTCTTGTGTGGATGACCTCCAATTCTTGGAGTTGAGCTGCATGGCTTGTGCACTTCATGCTTCTTCCCAGCTGCCTTGTTGTTTTCTTCCTCGGTCACTTCAGTTACGCGAATGTAGTTTGCTGGTTTGGGAGGATTTGTGCACTCCCTCGCAAAGTGACCCATTTCACCACAGTTTTAGCACCGAAGCTTGTCTTTATCAAAACCAATTCTCTTCCGATCAGAATCCTTGAAACTATCTTTCCTATATGTCTTTATGAAACTGGTGGCTCTGTGAACTGCCATAGCCATCTGGTACTTGATATCCATATTCTCGAGATCCTTTTGGTTAATGTCTTTCAAATCTCCAACTTCAAATTGAGGAGGCAACAACTTTCCTTGCATCAATTCTTCGTGACTTGACAAAAATGCATGAACCAGAATTATGTTTGTATCGTTCAGCATTGAAAGGGCTTCACAATAATTTGAGCTTTCGCTTAGCTGATTCTTTGACGAAGACGAAATTCCTTGGGCCTTCAACGCTTGCTCAACTGCACTATCAACTGCTTTTTGAAAAGAGCTAGACTCAGATGACCCAGGTTGACTTCCCGTTGAGATAAAAGCAGTAGTCTGTGATGGAACACTTGATGAGTACTTTGGAGTGGTCACAGGGTACACATTTTGTTGGGTTTTGCTTAGAAAAGCAGTTGGAATTGTTGATGCAGTATTCATCCCAGCTTGATTAAGAGAACTCAGATGATTGTTCATTCTCATCTGCTCATCCATTTCAAATGACTTGATTGTTGAAATCAAATCAGTGTTTGTCATTGCATTCAGATTTGTGGTTCTCTTGATCGTGATTGTGTTAGTACTCCAACTATACGGCAAAGAATTCATCAACTTGTGGTTGACTTCGGAATTGGTGATGTTGACACTTGCAGCTCTCATTCTAACCATCATCTTTTCAAACCTTTTCACCAAGTCCAACACAATTTCACCTTGACGATGGTTGAACATATTGAATTCTTCTTTCAACAACGCTTTCTTATTTTCCCTTATTTTAGTATTTCCCTCAACCTTCTCAACAAGTGCATCCTATAAACCCTTTGCACTTTGGTGTTCACGTAAAGTCTCAGTGATCTCATTTGAAAGACAAACTGTCAAAGTGAGATATGCTTTCTTGTCTTGTTCAATCAAGGTTCTATCATTATCATCATAGTTTTCAAGAGTCTTTAGTTGTTCCCCAGCTTGAGTGACAGTAACGGGAACATGAGGACCTTGCTCAAAACATCTTATTAAAACAGAGTCAGTCAACGAGATGAAGTTTATAAACCTCCATTTAAAATCAGCAAAGTTATTATCAAGGGTCATATACTTTGGAGGCTTTGTTGGTGTTCCCATTTGGTTCTCTAACAACAAATACCATTTCAACAACTCAGAATCAGTGCTCGTCATGGTCTCAGCAGTCTCAAACACTTAACAGTCCTTAAACAATTTTGAATTTTAAAACAGTCAAGAATTTCGCGCGAAACAGTTTGTGCGAAGCGAAAAAGTTTCAAGCGAAGCGAAACTAATTCTGATGAATAGTGACGCGAAGCGAAATCCCTGTGCGAAGCGAAAAATCAGGCGAAGCGAAAACTGAAGAGATGCGAAAAAGTTCAGTTTTCTGGAAGCAATCTTTCTTGTGATCTGTTCACCTAATCTTGTCAGTTCTGGTCAAAGGTTGTTACACTGATTTTCATACCAAGCGAAGCGAAATTTTTACTTGTCAATTTTTAACAATTTTCCAAACTCGTAACATCAACTTTAACAATTTTAAACCCATAACTTTTAGATCTAAGGCTAGTACACTTGTTATTTTCACCAAGAACACACTTTAAGACATGATTATCAACTTGAAACCGATTCCTTTTGTATTTTTGTTTTTTTTTCTTGTTTTTGTAGTTTTCCTTTGCAAGAAGCTTATCTTTCTTTTCCTCAAGATCAAAACCCAAGGTTGTGATCCAAAAACCCTCAACTAGTGAGCCGAAGCTCTGATACCAATTGTAGGTCCCGACGTGGGTGGATCTAACAACGTTTCTTGGATCAACCGAGCTTAGTGCTAGCGGAAATCACACTAAACCACCTAGGAGGTCTCGGATCTTGAGAAGTTTATTTTCGGTTTTAGAGAGAGAGAGACGAGAGAATTAGAGAGAGAGATAATATGTGTAAGTTTGAAGTTTTTACAAAATGTTACTTTCTCATGGCATGCTCCCTATTTATAGAGAAGCATGCATGAGAAATCTATCATTATCACATGCCCAATAGGCTTAAATACATTATTTTTTTTGGGCCATTTCCCTTGGGCTTCATAAATACAAAAGCAAACACTAAAGCCCAAAACATATATATTCAATACAAAAGACTTAATTAAACAAAAAGGGGCCTAACACTCTCATTTATTTTTTATATGTAATTTACATATAATATATACGAAAAGGAAAATAAAAGTAGGAAAATATTACTATTTAATTGTTTTTTTACTATTAAAAACGAACTTTCATTAACCAACAACAATAACAACACATTTTCTTAAAGTTCAGCAAGAAACTGACATTAAGCGTGGATTAACATGAGCATGACAAATTCCTAAACCATCTATAAGCAAATCCCTTGTTGACATTCGGGGACCATGTACGGCCTTCAATTTATATGCCGTGTGCGTGAACCTGTTAAGTTTAAGTCTGATTCTCCACTAAGGCCAAGCTCCTTGATCCTTCCATGTTCTTCCATCAATCTTCCTTTATTTGCTTCTTTCACTTCCGTAGATTTAATTCTCGAAATCTCTCAATTTGTGATGATAATATAGTATATTAATTAAAGTTCACTCATTTATTCTCCCACCTTTCCACTAATGGATAGGTAGTTTGATTGGTGTTCTCACCGTTATTACAACTCAATTGCTCAACCCTAGTACTGGATTATATTTGTGTGTAGCGGGTGTCTTGTACTATACTGAACCTATAAACAAAAACACATTAAAAAATTTATAACATGCACTTGCATAGAGTGACCACTCAAGATATGAAGGTGGAGGTGCTTCTTGTGGTAAAGAGAGAGTGAGATGATTTTGCTCCTGCACACAAATATTTAATGAACATTAGAAGAAAAAAGAAAGGAGACAGAAAAAGAAGTGATTAAACACTCATTGTAATAGTACACTTTAGATTTTCACTGGGTAAAGAATAAAAAGGATGTTGTCGAGGTGATGATTTTAACTAAATGTTAATACTTGAAACGAGACGATTTTTTGTTTGAAACTTGATAAGAAAGATTTTTGAGTAAAGTATGGTTTTCATCCTTAAGGTTTGTTCAAATTTGCTATTTCAGTCCAAAAGTGTCTATCGAATTTCATTTTTGTTCATGTGGTTTGTTAAAATCTGCTATTTCAGTCCTAAATACGTTAATGATATGCATGAAAATTGCAACGAAAATACAAATCTAGGGACATAACAGCAAATCGTAAACACATTTTGACTGAAATAACAAGCTTGAACAAACCATAATAACAAAAATCGTAGTTTTCTTGAGATTTTCTTTTTAACTATGTTGTTTCGGTTTCTTATTTATGGTTTCTTCTGGTAATTGTAATTTTAAATTGACTTGGGTACCGTGGTTAAGAAACCCGTTACTCAGTTTGTAACTTTGGTTTTTTCCCCTCCCCGGGTAGGAGTTTATAACCAAGAGGGGTTTTTTTAATGGGAAACCCCCCCCCCCCCCCCCCCAAATAGCCTTGTTTGACCCAAAATTTCCAAAAATGACCAATGTTCTACAAAATCCCCAAAATGGCCTAAAAAGCATGCCGGATCCGACGAAAACAATAACTGACCCGACGGGTTAGTATAACCTATTAGATGTTGGCACGTATTCAAATTTTCCAGTGGATCCGATGTTTTTTAAGCAATCCGACGGATTCGTGAGGTAGCCGACGTAATAATAAACAGTCGGATCCGACAGTTCATTTCATGCTTCTGTCGGATCCGACTGTTTAATTTGTCCACCGAAACCTAGTTTTTCAATTCGGGGCCTTTTGATTTTGATTCTAGAGTGAAATTTAACACTATGCTAGTGTTCTCCTCGAAAAACTATAAGCAATTAACACAATGGATTTGCTTGATTTTATGGACAAATAAGAAAGAGTGAGGGAAGTTGGTTATGAAGGTTTAAGGTTTGAGAGATAGAATGAAGAATTCCGTCGGACCCACTAAAATTCCATCGAATTCGACGGTTCTTTAAGAAATTTCATTGGATCCATTAATACGTTGACACGTGACAAGATTGTAAAGGTCTATGAAATCCGTCGGATCAGCTATTGTTTTCGTCTGATCTGATGAGATTTTTTGGTCATTTTGAGGATTTTTGTAGAACATGGGCTACTTCTAGAAATTTTGAGTCAAATTAAACTATTTTGAGGATTTTTCTTTTTTCTTTTTTTTTTTTAATTCTAGTTGCTGGTAAAAGAAATAGTAAACTTTAGAATATGTTTGTGTTTTTAAAACGTGTGTACATTCTATTTTAGGTACATAGCACACATCATCACATAACCAATATAAGACATGTGTGGAAACTGGAAATTAATTCTTGTAAATTTTGATGAATTTAGTTTTCACTATTCATCTTAATTCTTCAATACTCACACCATCTCTCCTTTCTCTTCACCCGACTCAAAAAATGGCAAAACAATCCTTGGTTATGTGCGCATTCATCTTGCTCCTTTACTTCGTTGTTCTATTAGGTATTTCATTAAACTTATTTTGGCATGTTACATTTATATTAATTTGTTATTAAATATTACAACATGACACAAACCATGATACAAATTAACAAGTATCTTTTGTCATACACAATTACAGAGTTTTTATCAGGGGTGTGCAAGATTTAATTCGGTTCGGTTATTAGCCTCAATTGAATTAATAAATCGGTTTTGGTTTATTCCTTTAGTTTGTCGGTTTCCAGTTCGGTTAATAACCAAGATCAAACTTTGGCTAAAATTTTTGCTTAAAAATACATCAAATGAATGCATAAATAAGTGAAATATAAAAACATGAAATTGTGGTATAAAATATGAAATGGAGGCATCATAGCTAAAAATATATGAAAATATGAATGACTTGGTTTGGTTGATTTCAGTTAACCGAGGGTACCGATTTTTGGTTGTTTTGGTCCGGTTTCGTCCATCTTGGTTATGTTTCGGTTAATGACTCGTTTATTGCTCATCCTAGCTTTTACTAATCTATTTGAATCAAACTTGGGGAACAGAAATAGTGGTTGCGGCTCCGACTCCAAATTTATGTGAAAAGCCTAGCAAGTTGTTTACAGGGAAATGTGATGCAAAGAAAAGTGTAAGAAAGAGGAGAAAGCAACCAAAGGTGCTTGTAAAAAGCCTGGAGGGAACGACACTTGCTTTTGCTGTTTCGATTGTTCTAAAACACCACCTCCTGCAAAAGGCTCCCCTCCTGTAAAAGGCGGATCATCTCCCCCTCCTACAACAGGCGGGTCACCTCCTCCACCAGCTGCAGGCGGTTCACCACCTCCAGCTGATGGGGGATCGCCTCCTCCACCAGCAGCAGGTGGTTCACCACCTCCAGTTGATGGCGGTTCACCGCCTTCTGCTGGTGGGGGATCGCCGCCTCCTGCTTCTGATCCTGCTCATGATACTCCTTATGTGGCTAACTAGGGACTATGTGTAAGTGAAGATTGCGCCAAATATTTATAAGTCGGTCCATAACATGTTTGAGTAGCAAGACATATGATTATGAAAAAAGGAAAATGTTTCCTGCTAGTGCATGTATAAGTGTTTCAATAATACTCATATCTAAATAAATTTGTTATTATATATAATCACCAAGCAAGCTACCATCTATCAAGTAAGCACGCTTAAAATTCATGACTAAACCTTTTTGAAGTTGTTTTCTGTGAAAATAATGTGAGATGTGACCATTAATGAATGTATTTTAGAGTTTTAGTTAATCTTCTAATCAAACTAGATGTTTACTTTTTTACTTTATAGTTTTTAACTAATCTATTATCCTATTTTTCATTTTTTTTATTCAATCAACCTTTTATTATTTTTTTCTTCTTCAATCAACTTATTTTTCTTTTAAATAATTTATTACAATTCTTTTCATTTATACTTTTTAATCAACCCATATGTTGAATACATCTAAAAGAATCATCTTAAATAAACTTAAAAATGAAATAAGAAGCACAAAAAAAAAAAAAAGCAAAGCAAAAATTGCAACTTGAAGATGTCAAAACTAAATAAAAAAAAATCTACCCGTGATTTGTCTCAATATCAAATATGAACAAAATGAAAATTGGCAAATAAAGTCGACCTGGTAGCGGTCTTAATATCAAATATATATAAATTAAACACAAAAGGTTAAAATAACTCAACCCGCATAGTGAGCAACTCTTATCGCTTTCCACCATATGCGCAATCATTCATTTCTCAAGTGCATGTTTCTTGATCCACTGATGAGTGTGTCAATTATCATCCATTTCTTCTTTGTTGGAGTTAAACTTCTGTGCATTATATGAAATCAAAGTAATTTCAATTTGAAGTTCATGTGAAAAAGGCTTGGATTACTACAAATGAGATGTACCACTTCAAAAAATTACAATGCTTACTATTCAAAATACAAATCCTTGAAAAATAAAAATGATCCAGTATGGCTAGCCTAGTTATCTTATTCCAATTCGGATTGAGAAAATGGTTGAGGTATGGCAGACGGAGCAAACAGTGAAAGGTCATCTTATGTCGAGTTGTCGACGTTCCATAATATCATTTTGTTCACTAGTATTTAGGCATATGACAGTTTGCGAGTAATCACATGAGAATTGCAAAGGGAACAAAAATTGACGTTTTTTTAAAACGTTTTTTTAGTGTTAAATTGATGTTCAACAAATGGATACGCTCTTATAACGAGAAT
This sequence comes from Bidens hawaiensis, assembly GCF_021521415.1. Lineage (NCBI taxonomy): Eukaryota > Viridiplantae > Streptophyta > Magnoliopsida > Asterales > Asteraceae > Bidens > Bidens hawaiensis. The sequence continues at coordinate 165,082 of NW_027494730.1, forward strand.
AGTGATCAATAAATATCAGAAAGTGACGATGACCATCAAAAGATAATTAAGGTGCAGGGCCCCAAACATCAAATTATATTAAATCTAAGATGCTAGAACTTTGAAAATTAGAATGTGGTAAAGATAGTTTTATTGATTTGCAAACATGACAAGCTGTATATGAAACAGAAGACAAGTTTGTATTAAAATGAAGAGAGAAACAAGAAATTAAGCATTAAATTGCAAAAAAGGCGTTGATGTGGATGACAAACCTTCGGTGTGACGCAGTTGTGAAGTTTATGTAGCAGGGAAGGCGATCTAGCGTAGAAGGCAATCTTAAGTAGGGGCTTGAGTTGATGAAGGTAGAGAGTAGAGACTTTGATCTGGAACGGTAAGCATGGTAGTGCGTGTAGACTCGTACTTCAAAAAAAAAATACGACTTAAAACGATTAAGACACAAATAAAAAAAAATAAATACGACTTAAAACGATAAAGACACAAAATTTTATTAGAGTTAAACGAGCCTCCTAACTCGTTCTAGATCATCATGTTAACCCAATAACACTATAATCACATTGATAACACTAAAATTACCTACAACCTGTTGGATTGGGTAAGCTAGACTGGTTCAACCATTCGGAAGGATTTTAACTCTTTCCCAAGATCATTATTTTCATTATATTTCTCAATTATCAAAAGTTCCACAAATACAAGGATTAATAACTACACAGTCACGATATATAAGACTATAGGTTGATGTTTGATTTTAAAAGCCTGATTGAATAAACTATTAAAAGAATTCAAACATTAAAAATTAGAACTTTAATGACAGAAGCATGACAAAAGATGCAAACAAATTTGTAAGTCATAGGTACAAAAACACATTCAACATACAATATTCACATGTTCCTCCGACCCGGCCGACTAAAAACATATAAAAATGTATCTTTCAATAACCAAATTTAACGCCCAATCATCATTTCAGTCCAAGAAGCAGCCACCTGAAGTTGCTCATGATTAGACTGAAGACATTCTCCCAGAAACTTTTTACAAAATGGCAAATCTTTTAACAATTTCTCGTGTGAACAAAGTGCATCCGCAAGATCTCACAATGCTGCTACTGCTACTGCTACTATTACCACACTCTCATCCCCTACAAAAGTTGACACAAATTAATAGCTTTTATAACCAATGCATAAACTTATATACAAAAAAGATAACCCATACCTGCTAGCATCCTCAGCAGGCCTAGCCCATGGGTCAGCTAAATAAGGCAATGGCTTTAGGCCTCCAATTTTATATGAGTTATGTACTACATCTTTTAAAATTGGGGGTTTTTTTATTAAGAACTTGTTGATGGGTCACAAATTAAGAGTGATGCCCATGTCATTAATGATTCATCCTTGCATTAGGTACCCATTGTAGAAAAAATAAAATAAAAATAAGAACATAAGCTAATGGCGGCCGATGGTTAGAATCTTAGATTATTTATTGAGATTTTTTTATAATGTCAAATACAATTTGAAAGTTTGAATCAGGTCAATCTAGAAAGGTCGCTAACTATAAACTTATTAGTTTATTACTATCGGTCCCAAACCCAGAAAAATAAGGAGAGTTTATATCAAATGGATTTTTCAAAAGGCTCTCAACACTTTAGTTTGCTTTAGGCCTTCGCAAACTTTGAGACAGCCCTAATCCTCAGCAACAAGTTCTACAAGCTTTAACAGATGCGAAGCATGAGGCAACATAATCTCAGCCTTAGAACCCTTGAGCCCTTGTAAATACCCGAATACGCTTCAAAGGTGCTTCTTTTTAACTTATTACCAAACTCCATCATCTTTGCATAAGCACTATCTATCGGTGCACACACTTCAATAGTTGTCTGCATCATTTGCATTGTATTCACAACATACTTTTCAAAATGCTCACCAATCGCAAGCACCACATCACTGAAGCACAAGAAAGTTGAAGGCTTAACAGACCGATGTAGATCGCAACTAGCAAGATACATAAGAAGAAGTGTCATGATGTTATCACAATATGGTAATATTTTGTCACCCAAAGCTCGACATATGTCACCAACTACACCAACCGAGATTGAACAAACTTGATATTCTTTTCGTCTTTGTGGTTTGTTAAAATATACTATTTCAGTCAAGAATACGTTAAACGACATGGATGAAAATTGCAATGAAAAAAAAATATAGGGACAGATATAGGCAAATCGTTAACACATTTTTTAATTGAAATAACAAACTTGAACAAACCACAATAACAAAAGCCGCAATTTACTCTAGATTTTCTTTTCGACTATGTTGTTTCGGTTTCTTATATATTGTTTCTTCTAGTAATTGTAATTTTAAATTGAATTGAGTACCGTGGTTAAGAAACCTGTTACTTAGTATGTAACTTTGGTTTTTTTTTCCTCCCGGCTAAGAGTTTCTAAGCAGGAGAGGGTTTTTAATTTTAGTTGCTGGTAAAAGAAATAGTAAAGTTTAGAATATGTTTGTCTTTAAAACGTGTGTACATTCTATTTAATTAGGTACATAACACACATATAAGACGTGTGGAAAATGAAAATTAATTCTTGTATATATTCATGATTTTAATTTCCATAATTCATCTAAATTCTTCAATAAATACTCACACCTTCTCTCCTTTCTCTTAACCCGACTCTAAAAATGGCAAAACAATCCTTTGTTATGTGCGCAATCCTCTTGCTCCTTTACTTGTTGTTCTATTAGGTATTTCATTAAACTTATTTTGCATGCTACATTTATATAAATTTGTTATTAAACTATGTATATGTAGTTTTAAGTAGAGGTGTCAAACATTACGACATGACACAAAGCATGATACAAAATTAATTAATACAATTCATGGGTTTGGTTTATTTATTATTTATTAAGAAACTAAAACAAATATTTTTTTTGTCTTCTACACAATAAATGAGTTTTTATCAAGGGTGTGCACGATTTAGTTCGGTTTGGTAGTTAGCCTCAATCGAATTAATCAATTGGTTTCGGTTTATTCATTTACTTTTTCGGTTACAGTTCCGTTAATAACCAAAATCAAACTTGGGCTAAAATTTTGCTTAGAATACATCAAATAAATACATAAATAAATATAATTACATGAAATTAAGGTATAAATACATGAAATGATGGTATAAAATATGAGATGGAGGTATAACAACTAAAAATATATGAAAATATGAATAACTTGGTTTGGTTAATTTTAGTTAACCGAGGGTACAAAAAAAATGATAACCGATTTCTGGTTGTTTAGGTCTGGTTTTGTCCATTTTGGTTATGTTTCGGTTAATGACTCGTTTATTGCTCATCCCTAGCTTTACTAATCTATTTGAATAAAACTTGGTGAACAGAAGTAGCGGTTGCGGCTCCGGCTCCAAAATTATGTGAAAAGCCTAGCAAGTTGTTTTCTGGGAAATGTGACGCCAAGAAATGCGAAGAAAAGTGTAAAAAAGAGGAGAAAGCAACGAAAGGTGCTTGTGAAAAGCTTGAAGGGAAAGACACTTGTGTTTGCTATTTCGATTGTTCTAAAACACCACCTCCTGCAAAAGGCTCGCCTCCTAAAAAAGGCTCCTCTCCTGCAAAAGGCGGATCACCTCCCCCTCCTGCAGCAAGCGGGTCACCTCCTCCACCAGCTGATGGGGGGTCACCTCCTCCACCAGCAGGCGGTTCACCACCTCCAGCTGATGGTGGTTCCCCACCTCCTGCAGATGGGGGATCACCGCCTCCCGCGGCTAACTAGGGACTTGTCTAATTGAAGAATGTGCCAAATCTTGATATATTTCGGTCCATAACATGAGTAGCAAGACATATGATTATGAATAAAAGGAAAAATGCTTCCTGCTAGTGCATGCATAAGTGTTTCAATAATGCTCATATACTAATAAGTTTGTTATTATATATAATTACGAACCAGGCTACCATCTATCAAGTAAACACGCTTAAAATTCATGATCAAACCTTTTTGAAGTTGTTTTATGTGAAAATAATGTGAGATGTGACCAATGAATGTATTTTAGAGTTTTAGTTCATCTTCAAACAGTTAAAAATAAGCATCAAGTATTTTTTATCTTTCTTAATATTTTTTTAGAATGTAATTGAAGAAGAACTTATTTATCAAATAGTTGTAGTTAGAAATATATTTATCAAACTAGATGTTTACTTTAACCTTTTTGAAGTTGTTTTTTTTTGTTACCATGCAATTATGATCACCTAGAAGGCCGTAGCTCATCAAAAGTCAGCAGAGATGATCGTGCCAAAATTGTAAATTTGAGGCCATTGTATTCCTCATGGAACCACAAAATCACAAATTAAACAAATTAAAAATAAGTAAATTTACACTACTGCGCAAAAAAATAAGGGGGGACCGGGGCCACCACTGGCCCAAAAAAAGTTTCGCCCCTCATAAGCTCGTTCAAGTGCATACATAAGTCAAAGGTTGTAATGCCTTGAACACGACCGAACGACGTCTCATAAATTGTTGAAATGATGATCATGCGTGCATGGGCGTCGTTGGAGATCCAGATGGTAAGAAACGGTCTAGGCATGGGATCGAACTATCAACTAGGGCTGGCAAGCTATACCCGATATACGAATACATGACACGTGCCTATACAACTTTAACAGGTACCAGGTGAGGCCTTAACAGGTTTCGTGCACTAAACAGGTAGACACGAATCTACCTGTTAATTTTTGTATCTAAACAGGTAAAATACATGTTTACCTGTTAAATAACTGATTAGATTTTTATAATTAAATATATATAATTATAAGTTATCCTAAACCCTAAATTCCTAAAACATTCTCAATTTCTCTCATACGTCATATTCTCACGACATTCGCAAGTAGGTTAATACGAATAATTTGACTGTCGTAGGATCGATTTCAACTCTTATCGTGTATTATCGTGCCTTATCGTGCATACCATGTATTAACAGGTTCATGTTTGGAATACAGGTACACGATAAGTTTTCGTGTCGTGTACATGTATACACATTTCGTGTTCGTGTCTTATCGTGTACTGGTATTCACGATATGCATATTAGTTTTAGGTCCCGTTTTGTATGATTAGTCTTTTGTATTGTTTTGGTTATGTATTTGGACCGATTGGTCATTTTGTACGTATCTGGGCCATGGTCCATTGTAAATGAGCCCATTGGGCCTTAATGTAAATGAAATATACTTCTCATGCATGCCTCCCTATAAATAGGGAGCATGCCATGAAAAGAAGAGACTTTTGACAAAAACCAACCTCTTCACATACTATCTATCTCTCGGCTCTCTCTCTCTCTCTTTCCTTCTCTTCTAACAACCGAACATAAACTCTCAAGATCCGAGACCACTTAGGTGACTTAGTGTGATTTCCGCTAGCACTAAGTTTGGTTGATCCAAAGACGTTGTTAGATCCACCCGACACGGGACCTACAAAGAGAAGTTTGACAGCATGAGCTCTGACTGGGTGTGTGTTATGTCTGTATTGACTACCAAAGAGAAGTTCAACTACTCTCGAAGGATATTTCTGTGTATGCTGGGAAATATAAAGAGCGGGGTTACATGGATTATGTACCCAAGATTTGTGCAGCTTCTGTTAGATGATATGTTACCAAATGCTCAAAGGCCGGGGTCCAAGAAAGCAAAGGACAAGAAGTCACATCTTGAGCCATATCATGTGAACGAAATCAAGATGTCGATGTTTGGTGTGTTGTTGAGCACCAAGGGCAGAGGTCATCAGTATACGAGACCACGACCTGGTCCTAAGTTTGGGTTGTTTGAAGAAACGGAGCCTGTTGGGGATGAGGCGTTAGTGGAAGGAGAAGAGGTTGATGAGACAGAGACTGAAACTGATCAAGATTCGTCCGACGAGCAATCAGAAGGACGAACAAAGACAAAGCATGATCTGAAGAGGAAAGCCGTAGAGGTTGAGGAGGAAGAGCAGCCTCAGCTCAAACGCATTAGGAAAGTTGGAGACTCCCAAAAGTCATCCAAGCTTCTCGTCAAACTTTCCTCTAAAGGTAAACCTTCTCCTCCACCTGTAGTAACCTAAGAGACCATAGCCCAAGTGCTTGAAGACTTAGATGTTTCTAAGATTCAAGTACCAGCCTATGGGAAACCAAAATCCAGAAAGAAATCCATGGCCAAACCAACTAGAACCCTACTCCATGATTCACCTGACTCATCACCCGAACCCCTAGATATTAACCAACCTGTTTCAACTTTCTTGCCTAGGATACCAGAATCTCCACCTCACACACCACCAGACCTTAACCAACCGAACCAGAGCCATCACTCTTAACCACACCACCAGAACAACCAACCCACACAGAAACCTCACCTTTCACACCACCACCCCAACCTGAAACCTTACCTACCCAACCTGAACCAACCCAAACCATCACATCACCCATCCAAACTACCATTGAACCCAGCTTCTCCTAAATATTCCCATCCTCTATGTTTAGCTCCCCCATCAAATCTACAAGCCATTGGAGCCAAACCATTATCACTTCGCCACCAACAACCCAACCCACAACAGTAATCACCACCACTTCACCAACCATCCCTCAACCAATCATTTTGCCTATCCAAACAACCTCACCACCCACCATGTCTATCACTCCACCTTCCAATATCCTCTCACCCAAACCCATCTCCCGAGGAAAGTCTTCGACAACTCCAGTATACGCCGATCCTATCCTCGATAGGATCGTCGCACTGGAGGAATCTAATGCAAGGCGAGCTGAACGAAAAATCGGACTCCTCAAGCTTATAAAGGAGATGAAACAGAAGGAGGTACAAGATGAGAAGGAAAAGGATGAGCTGAAAGAAAGAATCAAAGTTCTAGAGGATGAAAAGGTTGTATTTGAGGCTCGAAATGAAAATCAGGGATTGTTGATCAACACACTGCACACAAGAGTCCAAAATCAACAGGTGCTGATGCAACAAGAATCAATCAAGAATTCAACTCTAAGGGCGGATCAAATCAAGCTTGATTAGCATTTGGCAACACTTGAAAAGGACTTACCAAGTCCAAGTGCTCTACGGACAAGCGTTAATAAGAAGATTGAAGATGCGACTAGAAAGTGGGTTCTTGAGGATGAAGTTACAAATGCAAGGGTTACAAGCTTGGAGAATCAGTTGACATCCTCCACATCTATGGATTCACTTCTGGCTGAAAATCAACGCCTGACGTCAGAGATTGAGAATCTACAGGCTAATCAGGCTCTCCAGGAACGATTGAACGAGCGCCAATCAAAGATCATTGATGAACTACTCAACAAACAGCAAGCCTCGTCAGACGAGTTTCAAAGATTGGAGGCTAGACTTGATGTTGTATTCGGAAGTTGGAGGGGATCTGAGGAGATCCTAAGGATTGGAGGGTCTCAGCCTACTGCAGGACCGAGTGCGTCCTTCCGAGAAGTACAAGGAGTGGACCCAAGTGATGAGGAAACTGTTGGCAATGTTGCTCAACAGGGTGCCCAAGCAACAAGTGGGATCGATACCAGCTTGGGTTCTGAACAACAACCACCACCTCAGACTCAAGCTAGTGGTGAAAAAGGACCAGATGAGGAAGAAGATAAAGATGAAGGTGATGGTGAAGATGATGGTGAGGAAGACAAAGAAGATGATGTGCATGACAGCTTTGATGACGATGATGGTGATGGTGGCAATGGTGGTGGTGGAGATGGAGGGGCCGGGGCAGCAGGAGGTGGAGGTGGAGATAACACTCAATCACCTCCACACTCTCAACACGATGCTCAAGACCCTGCTAACCCCGGTTCAGCCAGCAAAGTCAGAGAGGATGACTCACTACTTGACAGCTTATATAAAGATGTCATCTCTCTGACTGACAATACAGGTGTTGTTGATGATTTTATTAATGCAGGTATAAGCTTTGAAGAATTTATCGAGAGAACGGGAACGGAGGAGGTAGTAAATGAACAAGACGATGACATTAACTACTCGCCAAATCCAGATACTCCTCCCGCTCAAGCTTCAGAGGCTCCTGCAACCGATCCTGTCATTGACCAAACGCTAAAGAAGAAGCGAAAGACGCACATTGTCTCAAGCTGTGAGTCTGCCCGTATACTCAATTATCCTTATCACGACGACTCGCTGATCGTATATGCGAAGTATGATCAAAGAAATAGCGTTTGGGCCATTAGACGTTACAGCAGGGACCTCATCTATCTCAATCATCACGAGCTGAAGACTCTACCTGAGCTTGATCTGAACTATCTAAAGAAAGCTCTAGGTTATGGTGCTGTTGGAAGTACGCTGGAAAGTTGGGTCCCGACTTATCTACAGTGTCAATCGAGAATCGACTACAAGGATTTCGAGCCGAATAAGGGTCGCAAGTACAAGAATTCAAAGGAAATAGACCCAGCTACCGGAGAGCCACGCACAATGTGAAGATATAAGGCGCCTAAAGACTGTCATGAGATCTATCACGGCGAGCCTTATCTTCCCAACACTCTCGGAGACTTTATCGACTGGGAGTTTGATAATAAAACCGGTGAGGCCGTCATCCATTGCCGTGATCAGCACGAGATTAGAGTGTTTGACGAGCATGAGCTTATGGGTCTACACATTGAAGATGTGAAGAAGCTCTACAACAAGCCACTGGGAACCGTCGAGGACTTGGGACGTCAAAACACAGACCTGATAGTTGAAGCTTTCAACAAGTTCGTCCGCAGACTTGTTGAACTTCCACTAACAGAGGACGAATGTTTGGTTTACGACACCGACGGGTTTCAATACTAAAGACTAGAGGGAGATTGTTAGGCCCCGTTTTGTATGATTAGTCTTTTGTATTGTTTTGGTTGTGTATTTGGGCCGATTGGTCATTTTGTACGTATCTGGGCCACGGTCCATTGTAAATGAGCCCATTGGGCCTTAATGTAAATGAAATATACTTCTCATGCATGCCTCCCTATAAATAGGGAGCATGCCATGAAAAGAAGAGACTTTTGACAAAAACCAACCTCTTCACATACTATCTATCTCTCGGCTCTCTCTCTCTATCTATCTCTCTCTCTCTCTCTTTCCTTCTCTTCTAATAACCGAACATAAACTCTCAAGATCCGAGACCACTTAGGTGACTTAGTGTGATTTCCGCTAGCACTAAGTTTGGTTGATCCAAACACGTTGTTAGATCCACCTAACACGGGACCTACAATCAGCCCTACTATCAACGTAGCCAACCAGATTCTTTCTGACCAAGAATGGCTCAAGCATAGTCATTGTTTGTATAGTTGCGCGAAAGTATGTAAACTTTCATGTAAGAGATTAGGCTAAAGTGTTTTGTACTTTCAAATCAAATCCAGGCAAAAGCGTTGTGAATTTTCGGTCAAGAAAAACTTTGTAAGAGCAAAATTTTCTAAGAAAAGCCTAGTAGTGTCATAAGTGAAAGTTTGTAAAGTCGTTGAGCGAAACGTTGTATGGGTTCTTAAGGGAAACTTTATAAGGACGAAACCTTGTGTGGGAAACTTTGTAAGATTTCTAAGCAACACTATGTAAAATTTTTGCCGGGTATATCACACGAAAGAGAAGCGGTAAGCGAACGACGCAAGTTAGGGGTTAAAAGGTTTTACCAACGGCGACGACGACAACGACAATGATGATTTTGGCAAACGATGATGTTTTGCAGCGATGCCTTGTGAAGATGGTGATGTTTGATAAAGTTGCAGCGAAACACAGGTATAAAGGCGGAACTTGACCGGTGAAATTGAAAAAAACAATTAAAAGCGATGTGCAGCTTCGGAATATGGCTCGAGACGACCAAAACTAGCTGGAAATAAAGAGAACAACAACCGATTTCGCAAGGTTTGACAAATGATGATCCATCGCGATTGCAATGTAAATTTGAGGGTCAATGGCTGGAATACCAAGTAGAAACCCTTAAATGTGTGTAAGCAAAGTTACAAAGCTGTAAATGTGATTTGTATTGATAATTGTGTAATTAGCATTTACCAAGATAATGGTTGTATTTTTTTAAGCTGCCAATGATTCCTTCAAATAAGCTACCGGCAAAATTCATCACATCTGGATATACTCGTCAACTTTTGATAAGGGAAAACCCTCATCTAATGCCAACAACCTTGAACACTCGCCTAAATGCACGACTGTGTGGTGAGATAAAATTCATTCAGTTCAAGATTCCAACTAGTGAATGTCATTTACTCACATAGTCTCCCATAATCAGTTGATACCGCTGAAACTAAATGATAGGACAGGAATCAAACCTGAATCACATGAAACATCAAGTCTCTTTCTACCACTTTACCACCAGTTCATTCGCAAGATAATGGTTGTATACTGTAACCTATATTACAATCATCTTTATTCCTACCATTAAAACTAATATAATTTATACTATACTTTATATATATATATGAAAACACATTTGAGTTGTGAAAACCTTATGTAACATCGTTTTTTTTTGTTTTTGTTTTTTTTTTTTTTTTTGCATATGTAATATATGTTGTTACATTTAATACAAAACATCAAAAAAATTTGTTTTGCTATTTTTTAACATTTTTTTACTAATTTTTATATATGTTTTTAGGAGGGAGCAAAAGTTATATTTATATTTATATTTATATTTTTTATTAATTTTAATTATGGACCACAACATTCAAACTTTAATTAAAAACATACGGTTGAGAATGAGTTTTTATAATTTTCACAACTTAAGTGGGTTTTTATTTTAACCTAACCCTATATATATGGGAGGGATAATTTGAGAACCTTGTTGAGTTTTAAGAATTTAAGAACTTCATTATTAACCACACATTTAATTAATAGATTAGATTATGTGGTTGAGATTAAATTTGATTAAAAAATTAAGTAGGAGGGAGAATAAAGATGTACAGTGATTATACTAATTTAAAGGTTCGTTACACCTATGTAAAAAGTCAACTCGGTGCGTAAAAAAATCCGTAATTTTTCTACATACATGTAACCTACATATATTATGTATATGTAAAAAAAACTCAAAAACAAAAAAATTGTTACGTTGAGTTCTTAAAACTTAAAGTGGTTCTCAAAAGAAATCAATCACACACACACACACACACACACACATATATATGCTAAGTATAAAATGAAAACCCACTTAAGTTGTGAAAACTCTAGAAACTCATTCTCAACCACATGTTTTTAATTAACGTTTAAATCTTGTGGTCCATAATTAAAGTGAATAAAAAATGTAAATATAAATATTACTTTTTCTCTCTCCTGACAACATATATATAAATTAGTAAAAAAATGTTAAAATATAACAAAACATTTTTTTTTATGTTTCGATGTTTTGTATTAAATGTTACAACATATATTACATGTAACAAAAAAAAACGATGTTACATAGGGTTTTCGTGGGTTTTCACAACTCAAATGGGTTTTCATTTTAACCTTACTCTCTCTCTCTATATATATAGGCTAAGTATAAAATGAAAACCCACTTGAGTTGTGAAAATTCTAGAAACACATTCTCAACCACGTGTTTTTAATTAATGTTTAAATCTTGTCGTCCACAATTAAAGTGAATAAAAAATGTAAATATAAATATAACTTTTTCTCTCTCCTGAAAAACATATATAAAAATTAGTAAAAAAATGTTAAAAGTAGCAAAACATTTTTTTTTATGTTTCGATGTTTTGTATTAAATGTTACAACATATATTACATGTAACAAAAAAAACGATGTTACATAGGGTTTTCGCAGATTTTCACAACTCAAGTGAATTTTCATTTTAACCTTACCCTATATATAATTATATATATATATATATATATATATATATATATATATATATATATATATAAAATTATATATATATAAAAGTCGGTATATCTGCCAAATTTTGATAACTTTCATTCGTATGTCTTGCAACTCTTTCCTTCTTTTTATATATTGCCAACTTCTAAACATTCTCTTTACTCAACTTCTACACTCAAAATGGCAAAAGTTTCAACTATTTTCTTTGCATTTTCTATCATCATATTTATCGCAGGTTATCAGGCAAACTTATTTAGGCCCTTTTGATTTTTATGATTACCATACGTACGAACCGAGGGTCTCCCTGAAAGCAACCTCATAGCTTTGGTGTATTTTTCTTTTGATTTGATTCATAGTATATGGACACACTTTGTAAGTGTGAGTGTTCATGTTCATATTTTTCTCCACATAATCTTCACAGTAACCAATTACCGATTTTAATTAGTAAAAGTACCATATATATGGAACCTCGACTTTGCTAAAATCGATTTTCGGTTACATAGCTGGGAGAAATACAAGGTACATGAAGTCGCACTTTCAAAGTGATGACTACACTATACATCAAGTTGAAACAAGATACACTAGAAGTACAAAATTGTTTTCAAAATATACATAATGATATATACACAAACATTGGGTTAAATTGACTTGTTTTTCTCCTGTTTAAAATGCTTGATATACAAATGTTTGCTAAGGAATAAATAGCCTTGTTAAAAACTTATATGATTATTATTATTAATATTACTGAATGTGTCTCCATTTAATAAATTCAATCACATCTTCTCTTTACTTTTACTCTAGCTAAACTCCATTTTTCGAATGACATGAATAGAAAGCACGCCGGCAAAGATATGCGACAAGGAAAGCACATATTATCGGGGAAACTGTGGACTTGAGACGAAGTGCATTGATAATTGCAAGAGATTTGAGAATGGAGAAACAGGATATTGCCTCCAAGGTGAAGGGATAGTAATTTGCATATGCACCTATGATTGTACCAGGTATAAACCCCAGCTTCCGGCCCCTCCCAAGAAAGGTCAGCCTCCATCTCCTCCGAAAAGCGATAATCCGATGCTTCCTGGACAAAAGAATATTAACTGCACCCAGTGTGGAAACCCTTTAATGTTGTAGTTCATCTAGAACTATATGTTGAAGTTTGAAGAAAAAGACGATATAGAGAATAATAGTATTGATATATTTTTAGATGTATCTTTCATAGGAAAAGTGTACAATATAAATATATGCTCTTTTAAGCATGAATAAGGAAATGCAATAAAGTAATAAAAGGTTGAAATCCTTTTTTGATGAGATTTCAACGGTCTTCAATTTCCATAATTCCCTTGATTTCTTTGCTGTCATAATCTTCCAAAATAGGAATTGATGTCATATTGATCTTATAACTTTGTATTTTCTAACATTCCCCCTCAAGTTGAGTAGTGGGATCTCCGATGCTCAACTTGTCTACACAATTGGTAAAGATTCTTCCATTGACAGCTTTTGTTAATACATCTGCTAATTGGTCTTCTGATCGAACAAAGGGTAGCTCAATAATTCCAGCTTCGAGTTTTTCTTTGATGATGTTTCTGTCGACCTCCACATGCTTTGTGCGATCAGGTTGAACGGGATTCTTTGAAATTTGTATTGCAGCTTTGTTATCACACATGACCTTAATTGCTTCGGTCTGGGAAAGCCGATCTCAGTCATAAGTCTACGTATCCACAATACCTCTGCGATGCCTCGCGCAATCCTTCAAAATTCAGCTTCGGCACTGGATAACGCTACCACCTTTTGTTTCTTGCTTCTCCATGTAATAAGATTTCCGCCAACTAGTGTAAAGTATCCAGATGTTGATCTTTGATCGTCTTCGTCTCCTGCCCAGTCTGCATCAGTGTATAATTGGATCTTTAAATGTTTATTTGGCTGAAAGAGGACCCATGTCCCGCTGTTCCTTTGAGGTATTTGATAATTCTCCATACTGCTTCCATGTGAGTTACTTGAGGTTGATGCATAAATTTACTGACCACCCCAACCGCATATGCAATATCTGGACGAGTATGTGAGAGGTATATCAGTTTACCCACCAGCCGCTGGTATCTTTCTTTGTTTACCAATTCTGCTTCTTCTTCCATGAGGAGTTTGTGGTTTACCATCATCAGAGTGTCAACAGGCTTGCAATCGATCATCCTCGTCTCGGCTAGAAGGTCAAGAACGTATTTTTCTGATATATAAAAATCCCTTGCTTAGACCTTAGTACCTCAATTCCCAGAAAATACTTAAGTCTTCCCAAGTCCTTCATCTCGAACTCCATGAACAAATTTCTCTTCAAGTTCTTCATTTCTTCCTCATCGTTACCTGTAATGATCATGTCATCAACATATATAATTAAACAAGTAACAAGTTTACCTCTTTGTTTAAGGAATAACGTATGATCGGCGTTGCTTTGTCGAAATCCATATTTTCTCATTGCTAAAGTAAATCTTCCAAACCATGCTCGAGGAAATTGTTTAAGCCCGTAGATGGATTTCTTCAACCGACATACTTCCTTTGTCTTGAAGGTTTTCGTGAATCCTGGTGGAGCTTCCATATACACTTCTTCTTTTAACTCTCCATGTAGGAAGGCGTTCTTAACATCAAATTGATGACGGGGCCATCCTTCATTTGCAGCGATTGAAATAAGAACTCTGATTGTATTAATCTTGGCTACTAGAGAGAACGTCTCTGAGTAGTCAATCCCATAAGTTTGGGTATAGCCCTTAGCTACTACTCGTGCTTTATATCTTTCAATGGTTCCATCCGGTTTATGTTTAATTGTAAAGACCCAACGACATCCTACTGGTTTCTTTCCTGAAGGCAAGTCACACTTTTCCCATGTATAATTCTTCATTAATGCCTTCATCTCTGAATCCATTGCATCCTTCCAGTTCTTTGATTCTAGGGCTTGCTCCATAGAAGTTGGAATTTGTTCAGCGTATAGAAAAGAAGTAAATGCTTGAGCTTCTTTGGATAAGTTTCCTTCGGCTATGTTTGCCATAGGATATTTAGATGCCTTAGATTGTTTTTCTGGAGAGTATCGTTTAGGTGGGATTCCTCTATTGACTCTTGGAGGAAGGACATATCTCTCGATCGTTTCTTCTTGTATTACCTCTCCCTACTCTTCTTGCATTGTTGTCTCTTGTATAGGATCACCTTGTTCTTCTTGCATTGCTTGTTCTATTGTTATCTCATGGTTATTAAATATATTATTATTATTATTATCTTCATGCGAATTACTTACCTCAAACGTCAAGTCGGGACGATTTTGGGTAGGTACACTGAGTGTTGGTTCACTAGATTGCTGGGAAGCCTGTGACCCATCTTGGATACTGTGATTAACTTCTTTTGATGAAACCCATTTTGGGACCCATTTTAGCCAACTCAGTGTGTCATTGTTCACTTTCTCCTCTTGACCACTATGTTGGGATATATAAAAGAATTCGGTTTCAAGGAAATCACAGTTCATGGTGGTATACATATGACGTCTTTTTGGGCTATAACACCGGTACCCTTTTTGGTTGACCCCGTAACCTAAAAAACACACATTTTTCGGCACATGGGTCGAGTTTGGTTCTATTTATTTTGGGTATGTGGACAAATACTGAGCACCCAAATATTCATGGTTGCAATGTAAGAGCAGACGGTAGTTTCGTAAAATTCGAAGAGCTTGTAAGGGAGTTTTTAGGTCAAGAGCTTTTGTTGGTAGCCGGTTAAAAAGATAAGTAGCAGTAGCCAAGGCTTCAGGCCAAAAAGACTTAGGTACTTGAGATTCAATTAGAAGGGCTCGAGTTATTTCTAAAAGAATACAATTTTTCCGTTCGACAGTGCCATTTTGTTATGGCGTATGGGAGCACGACGTTTGATGAATTATCCCTTTGTATTGATATATTTTTAGATGTATCTTTCATAGGAAAAGTGTACAATATAAATAGATGCTCTTTTAAGCATGAATAAGGAAATGCAATAAAGTAATAAAATGTTGAAATCCTTTTTTGATGAGATTTCAACGGTCTTCAATATCCATAATTCCCTTGATTTCTTTGCTGTCATAATCTTCCAAAATAGGAATTGATGTCATATTGATCTTATAACTTTGTATTCTCTAACACTATAAGCAGCAAGAAAGATAGACATATCTAATGTTTAAACACCTGTATTTAAATTAAATTATTATCAATGTGAAATTTTTATAAAGATCTGGTCATTGGTTAAGAATGGCTCCTGTTATGTGTTAAAGATAATGAAATCCAATGTGAAAGTCAATACTAAATGGCTTTTGGCCTATCACACGGTTAGATAAGACTTTGTGTTTTCAAGTGACGAGGATTCAAGTCAATCTCGTTGTATAAAAGCATCATTTAAGGTGGATTTTGAGAGTTTGTGAGTAGCTATTCTTAAAAGTAAAGCATGCCAAACACAAGAGGGCAAACTCGATGCAAAAGGGTCAGGTCCGGGAGGTGTTGGGCCACTTGATCCTGATGTATCTATCATCATCGTGCATGTTATAGTAATGTTGGAATGTGTTAGCTTGATTATACTACAAGGACTGATGCTGTAATTTTCTATAGTTGCTGGTTAGTTTGGTTACTTAGTGTTAAATGCTTGTAACATCAGGGACAAGACTTGCAGATCTTAAAGGATATTGGTTGTTAGTCGTTAGAGCTAATTTGGGGATAAATAGACCTCAGTTAGGGTTTGTACATTTATTATGTTTTCATTCTGGTTCATCCCTGTAATCACTTTCGTTCTTCTTTTATCATCAGTAATACTTGTTCTTAATTTCATCTTGTTCTTGATTTCATCAAATACTGATTCAATTAGTTACAATTGGTATTAAAGATTCGTTCGCTCAATCCAAAAATGAATCAAATTCTCTAATCCGCAATTGTTGATCAAGATGGCTTCCTCGAAGTTCAGTCTTGAAAAGTTTGATGGTCAAAATGATTTCAGTCTATGGCGTGATAAGATGCGTGCTCTTCTGGTTCATAACGGGGTTGTAGATGCCCTGAGAGGTGAAGAAAACTTGCCAAAAGGTCTGAATGAAAAAGAGAAGAAGGAGATAATGGAAAAGGCACACAGCGAGATCGTCATGAGTCTCGGAGACCATGTGTTGAGGGAGGTGTCAAAAGAAACTACTGTTGCAAGAATTTAGGCCAAATTGGAGTCATTGTATATGACCAAATCCATGGCTAACTGCTTATACTTGAAGAAAGGGTTGTATACCTTTCACATGACATCTGCAAGACCCTGGAAAGCCACACAGATGAGTTCAACAAGTTGGTTCTTGATTTAGAGAATATTGAAGTTGAATTAGATGAGGAAGATCAAGCCATAATATTCCTCACATCCTTGCCTTCATCCTATGAGCATTTTGTGGACACCCTCATGTATGGAATGGAGTCTTTATCTATGGAGTATGTTCTTGCTGCACTCAATACAAAAGAATTAAAAATGAAGAATGAAAGCCAGAATGAGAAGGGAATGGACTGTTTATAAGAGGGAGGCCAGATCAAAGAGGTCAGAAATCTAAGGGGTTTGGAAGGTCTAAATCTAAGTCTAATTATTGATCTATGACATGGTTATTTGTTTAGGATGGAAAATAGTTGCGAGGTTTAACCATAAAGCGACACGTGTCCAGAATTTTTTTTATTATAGTAGGTAGATATATATATATATATAGGTGGATTAAAGTAAGAAGGGATAGTTTTCTAAAAAGAGTAAGAATAGATCTAGGCCTTTGGATATAGGATGTACGTAGTGGTTGAGAGATTCACAACCCATCCGTTATCTTCAAATCCATAATTGCACTAAAATCACTATCATCTCTCTTCTAATTTCAATTAAATAATATTTTTTTACCTTCATCATTACATTTTTTTGTTTCCTCCACTCATAGCCACTTTCAAATTAAAAATATTAAAAAATTATACAAGATAAACAGTATCTTTTCAAATATACAGAAAAATCATTACATTTTCTCTCTCATTTACTCACAATACCCTAAGCCACTCTCTACATTATAAAAATTTTCTCTCACAAAATTTGATGGATTGAATGTGAATGCTCTGAGATTAATAGTTTCCAAAATACCAAATAGTTTTCTAACTTCAAATTTTATGCCCTTCTTACCATATGATTAGCATAACCGAGTTTTTTTTTAATGAAACCGGGATGCTAGATAAACGTTTTTGTTTTTGTTTTTTACTTTTTTTTATTTTCGCATTTGTTTAATTTGGTTTTATAAATTTTATTATTTTTTTTTCTTCAAGGTTTTGTTTGTGGTCCAAATAATTCTAAAAGTTATTAATTTTCAAATGATTCTCACATATATATTTATATATTCTAAACTATCTGGTGATGTGGCTATTTATGTGACAATTTGTAAAGATGCCTCGCGTTCGTTCTAACAAACCTTAGGGCATCACCAATGGTCTGATGTGGCCACATTTTGAATTCCAAGCAAAACCCACATATTGGATGCCATCATTGGAGGTAACATATTCATTCGGTGGGTAAACTCAGGTGTTGGTAAAACCTGAGTGTTATGATGGTGAATCGATGTGAATTCGGTCACTATCGTTTACATTTGTTACGGTATAAACAACGTTGGTAAAATCCGAGCGTTAAAACTAAAAAAATAAATTCGTCAAATTAACATATGAAAAGAGTAACATATGAAAAAATAAAATTTTTAAAATGACATTTATTTGGTTGGTAATCCGGACGGTAGTAAAACCCAAGCGTTATTCCCGAGCATTGAGGTGATAACTTAACGTGAATTCGGTTAGTTTAGGTTACGTTCGTTACTATATCATAACTAAAACAAAAACAAAAAAACAAATATAAAATTTGAGTTGGCCAATGGGGTGGCGTGGTTCAGTAAAATTCGGCGAGTCTATACGAATTCGATATGTTTATATCACACTCATTATGGTGCCGGAACTAAAAAAAATTGGTGTTCGGTCGATTTTGATCACGTTCTTTGTGATACCGAAACTAAAACTAAAGATTAAAAACAAACACCAAGACGACACCAAAATTCTAATTCTAATTTATACTATAGTAATAATGGTCCGTTTCTTTTTGAGCTATATATGGATGCCAATTAGCCAATTTTGTGGGTTATCATTTCCCCACATTTTCTCTCTAAACTCCGTTGTAAATGTTTATTCATCTTCTTCATATTTTAAAATGACAAAAACGTTACCCATTCTCTTTGCTTTATTTTATATCCCCATCTTCGTTCTTGTTATCTCAGGTGCTTAAACGAACTCATTAATGTCTTTTTTTTAATTTGTTATTATTATATAGGATTTTTGCTTTAATTACATTCTTCTAATTTGTCTATAATATGCGATGATAAAATATCTCTCTATTATAAACATGATGTTAAAAATTTGTATTGAAACAGTTACTTTTAAGTGTAGCAGTGAACAATTTAAACCATGCATGCCAAAAATGTATGTTCAGAAAAATAGGTGAAAATTTATTTTTGAATTACTTTAAACAGATATAATTATATCATTATATGATATGCATATATAATTAATAATTTATAGTTTTTTTTCAAAATACCTGAAAATTTATTTTTGTATTATGTACATATAATTAATAATTTAAAGTTTTGCATTCTCCACAAACAAAGCTTCGTTACAAGCTAAAATGCGTTCAAATTGAAGCTAATTTGATGAGAAATTTTTGTTTAAAATAATTTGTTTGACAAATAAAATTGAAAGAAGTAGAAGTTGGGTTAAAATGAATCCAATACATAAATACATGTAAGTGAGCAACTTTCGAAATGAGCTAACTTCCTACCCTATGCTTGATTACACAAAATTCGGTTAAATGGGTTGGAAAGTTAAAACTTGTACATGCCCAAAATTCTGCCCTGACAACTTACAGTTTCGTACTGATCTGATACAGTCTTGGCTATTTTCTTCAATGTATGTTAACCAATTATGGGGTAGTCTCTAATTCTATCCTCGACAGGCGTAAATATTTGTGGGTCGTTTAAAAGTATGAGTAGGATAGATTGTCGTTAAAAAAGTAGTATATTAAATATAATTAAAACCATTTAATTGCAATTAAACACTATTGAGCAAATTAATTTTAAAGTTTTGGCTATGTCAAAATGAATTTATTTCCTTAAAAAACAGAAACCATGACGATGAAGTATTGTGACAAGGAAACCACATATTATAAGGGACAATGTGTTGAAGATAAGTGTGCTGATAACTGCAAGATATTTGAGAATGGAGAAACTGGATATTGCCTCCAAGGTGATCAAGGGAAACTACTTTGCATATGCACCTATGATTGTGTTAGGTATATACTTCCGGTGCCGGTTCCTCCCAAGAAAGGGCTGCCATGGCCTCCCCCAAAAATCGAAAACCCGACTCTTCCTGGACAAAAATATATAAATTGCACCAAATGTGGAAAGTGTACAAGGTTGTAGAATATTAGTAACAAGAAAGATGAGCATATGTAATGTTTAAACTTTAAACACATGTATTGAGACAAACTTATTATCATTGTGAAATCATTTTAAAGTTAGAAAAAATTTACATGAAGGAGTGGATAGCTAGGTGAGTGAAGGTTCATTAACAAAGTTATTATCATTGTGTTTAGTTTTTATTTTTTTTTCGGCTTGATATTTCAGTATAACTTTTGTTTAAGACGAAGTTGTATTTAAAATGAAGTTTTTTTTTATCGTAGATATATTGGATGTCGATAATGTATTGTTACCTTGACAAACCAAACCGATTACACTACATCTAACAGTACCTGATATAATATGTCGAATATAGAGCGACAACATGTCGTTGCAAATGGTTTTGTTCTGGCGAACCCTTTAGCTATGGCACGTGGTCACTATAGAGTCAACCTGATAGTTAATTTTTATTATTACAAATAATGAGTTAATATAATTAAATTTTGGTATTTACCGACGAAATTCGTTGCTAAAGGGTCATCTGATTGTTGATTTTTTTATTTAAAGAACTAATTTCTAGTAGCGACGACACATTGTCACGGACGGCCCAATGGATTTTTCTATTTAGAAATAAAGATTAGTTTAAATAGTTTTCAAACCTTTGTGAAGACGTCGTTTTTTTTTTTCGAACGGTGACTTTCTCAGTTAAGCGATATCACGACCGCTTTACAGCCCCTCCACCCCACTCAGGCAAGACTATGTTGACATTATGGGATCCACGCTGACATCCAAGTTTGGCTTAGCGTTCCCGGTAAAACCTAGTTGGCTCACCCTGCCCGAAGGCACGACAGGTTTTAATGCTCTGGGAAAATCCGGTCGGCATCAAGGATCGAACCCAGGACTACCGGGTCTCCCATCACTTGCCTGGCCAATTGAGCAAGCCCAGCTGGTTTTGTGACGACGTCGTGTAAAAAGTCTTTTTTTCCTATATCGTTTTTCTTATATTTATCGAAGAAATAGATAATAAGAAAACCATAAAGAGGCAACATGGTCGCATATTCTTTGTACTAATCAACGATGATTACAATATTGGATAACCCTATCATATAATTAATCCCGCCCAGATATGTTTGCAAATAAGATAATTGTCGTTTCAACATAGCCGCGTCTCTTTTCGAAAAACAGTTGAGTCCCCCTATTTTTTGTTCGATTCTCAAATCTCTAAACTTATGAAGTCTCATTTTTGTAGTGGACCAATTTCTTAACATATCACCGAGCCATTTTTTATTAACATAGTGAAATCTAGCTCTTATTGCAGCCTATGCTACTGAATCAGCTTCTTGATTTTAGTGTCAACAATTAAGAATTGTTTTCCCCTACTTGCTACATCAAAAACCAACTAACATGCTTATGATAAAAAATTAGAAGTTCTTAATTCAAATTGCATACTATAATTAATTGTAATACAAAAAAACAATCATCTTCGTCTTTATCTTCATCTACGATCAACGACCCACGTTTTTTGTTTGATTTTATATTATTAATCTCGGCATTCGTCTGCATCATGTTTTCATTCATTAGGTGGATAGTTTCTTCCATTTCATTCATTTTTAATACTTGGCAAATTGAAAATAAATAATCTCACATTTTGTATATTGGCTGATAATAAATTCACCTTTAAAAATCACTACAAACTGTCCAACTTTTCAACTATTTTTGTCTCAATGGTCCTCCGTTAAAAAACACTTAACGTCATTAAGTTTGTTCCGAGTTTCAAAACGATGTTTTAGGGCTTTTGATTGGAAGAATGATACAAGTCGAGTGATGTAAAACTTATCTTGAAATGATGGTTCAAATGGCTTGATTTTTGTTAATTAAAAATTCAAACACCTGAATTGAAACACTGTTTCGTCGTTTGGATCACCGCTTCGAGATAAGTTTTACATCATTCGACCCGTGTCCTTTTTCCGATCAAAAGTCTTAAAACATCGATTTGAAACTCGAAAAAAAAAAACGTAACGGCGTTAAGTGTTTTTTTAACGGTTGACCATTGAGACAAAAATAGCTAAAAGGTTGGACCGTTGGTAATGATTTTTAAAGACGGAATTATTATCGGCCAATACACAACATGTGGGATTATTTATATCCAATTTGCTTTAATACTTTATAACATTTTGTGTAATTTTAAGATTTTTTGTGTTGTCTAAATTTTAGCCCCCTAGCTAACAAAGCTCATTTGGTGTTGTCTAATTTATTTGGTTTTCATATCTATAAAATGCTAAAAGTCAATGTTTTTTTAGTAAAAAAAAAAAGGTGTATCAAAATGTTTATTTTTTTCTAATTTTCCTTAATTTCATAAATGCATAGCGTATGGTGGATAGTATAGTTTGGCTTGTTAGGGACTGAAGTGTTTAGATAGGTCTGGTTTCTTTTTATATCCGTCTAATTCATATTGCTAATTAGGTATTTATCCTAACATTATTGTCCAACAACATATGTGATGGTGATTCATTCTATTTGACAATATTAACATACGATTTCTACACGTGCTTTTTACGATTTAGTAAAATTAATAAGTTTTTATAAATTGTTTAAATGGAGTTCTTTCGAGTCAAAATATGTTGAATCATTGAAGTTGAAGAGTTTATAAATTTTTTTTTGTGTACTTTTAATAAAGTTACCCATTGTGTTTCCACGGGTTAACCAACAGATATAATAAAAATTGCAAGTATTAGTTGAACCGAGTAACTTAAATACCCATTATATAATGGGGAAAGTGAATACGGTGCTGTCATACACCTAAGCTTAGACGCAAAATCCTCAAAACTACGTAGTTTTGATAAAAAAAATCAATCAAATATCTCCACTTCCAATTTTATCTCCATTGAATGATAATTCATTTTTCCATTAATTTTGCTATCTGTTGTTCTTCTTCCCCAATCCCAAATCAACTTTATACATATCATCTATTTTGGTCACCATTTTAATTTCATAGATTCATAGTTCACACGATAGGAAAAACGATCTCCAATTGTTTAATAAGTGGAAAAGATTTGTTACTGCAATTTGTTGTTTTATTCTAATTATGAAAAATCAATTTTGATTAAAAGTTTCAAAAAAAAAAAGAGAAAATCTTCTTGCTGTAATTTTTGAACGTCCGCCGAAAATATTTAAATTCTTGGCTAAACTCCATCTTCTTGGCATCGAGTAAGGGAAAAAAATGTGTGATGCATCAAAGAAAGAGGAACTCTTCATATTGATTTTGGGAAAAATGAGCAGCGGCTAAATTTATGTAAAAAGGAATGAATATAAAAAAATGTTTCGTTTAGATTTTATGGGTTTTTTGTTTCTTTTTAATATCAAAAGTACGTAGTTTTGAGGGTTTTACGTCTAAGCTTAGGTGTATGACAGCACCGTATTTACTTTCCCCTTTTATTAATATATAAATCAGTTCCAAGATCTAGAAGTGCCCGATCAGTTTTGACATCTCCAATTTGAATTGATAAAAGTGGCACTCCCGGGTCTTGGAGTTTACTTGAGGTGGTATTATTCTCCACCTTCTCATCATCCGTGTTGGTCAATTTGGCATTTAAACATTTTTCACAAATGCAATTTTCACAAAAAGTTGATTCATTAGAGTTCGATTTCAATTCATTTTGAGAAATTGTATCCTTTTGACCAACACATTCATTCTCATCATTAACATCATTCACCACCGCCTCAACAAACTGCGGTGGTGACTCAACTTCAACACAAGTAATTTCAAAATGAGGTACAAGACTTACCGCGTTGATGTGCACACTGTTGCTCTTCTTCGAGCTTGAGCTGGCATGTTGCAGGTTTACTGTGGTATCGCTTGGTGGCTGACCCGCGTTCTTCTGAAATCTCGCCACGTCTGCTGCGAGATGACCAATCTGCTTTGACATCGCTTCTGCTGACTTGTCTCTCAACTCGAACTGTCTCTGAGTTTCCTTCTGGTTATCTGTCACAAGCTTCAACAATGCATCGAGTTTTGAATGAACTGACTCATCTGAATTTCCCAAACTACCCTTCTGTTGGTCCTGATTCTGATAACTCGACGAACTGTTACCCCGGTAACCATCTCTGTTATATCCCCGACTGTTATACTGACTGTTCGAACCACCCTGACGGTAGCTGCTCTGCTGTCGGTTCTGACTGGACCCCTGAAAGTTTGGGTTCGACTGGTTCGACGCGTTCCCGTATTTGAAATTCGGGCGATTCCTTAGGCCCGGGTGATAAGTGTTCGAATTGAACCCTTGGCCCTTGGACTCCCTGTACGCGTAACTGACTTCCTCCTCGTCGGGATACTCGTCCTCATCAAACTCAGGGCAATTTTCTGTCTTATGCCCCAACTCACCACACTCTACACAAACCGGGAACTTCACCCCGACTTTACCAACCTCTTTCTTTTTCTCTCGTCTATAAACCGCGAGTTCCCTTTCCAATTCCGCAATTCTTTCTGACTCACTCGAGGCTGATTTGACTGATCTGGTGACCCCAACTTTTCTACTTCGGTCTGCAGCTGCCTCTGCCTTGGAATCTTCACTCATAAACTCCAAAAATTCCCAATCATCTTCCTCAGGTTGATTCAACAACTGACCATTACACGAAGCTTTCAAATGCTTTCTGTCTTCATGTGTCAGCCCGTCAACGAAACACTTAACCAACTCCCACAACTCAATCTGATGATGCGGGCACTTCCTAATCATTTCCTTGTAACGAGTAAAGGTCTCGTGAAACAACTCACGCGGTAACTGTGAAAAATGTCTAATCTCCATTCGGGCCTCGATAGTCTTCGACTGTGAATAGTACTCGTTAAGTAAAACCTGCTGCATCTCGGCCCAGCTCTCAATACTGTGCATCGGTAGCGAGTTGAACCAGTATTTTGCTTTGTCTTTTAATGAAAACTGGAACAACCGCAACCGGACCTCATCTTGATCATAAGTACCATCACCAATAGACCCGCAAATAGCTGAAAAATCTGACAAGTGTGAATACGGGTCTTCAGATCCCAGTCCGTGAAAATGGGGAACTATGTTGATGTAGGACGGACGGGATTTGAATGTCGGTTGTCCCTGTATGTGAACCTGTGGGAAAATCGGTGAGGCACCATCTGAAATAGCTGGTCTGAACCGACTGTTAACACCCTGAACCGGAGGCCTGTAATTCCTTTGTCTGGCCCTCGGTTCCTCAAAACCTCCCTTGTTAACCTGAATCGGCTGTCTGCGTTCCTCCCGAAATCTTCTAATACCACCCTGATCTGGATTTTTGTTCCTCCACCTGTTACCTCTCACCCTAACCGGTTCCTCAACCTCATCATCTGTGTTTCTCAGCTCAAACCCGTCATTCCCCGGTTCTTGTTCCTCTTCATCTCCCTCTTCTTCGTCTTCAGTATGGATACTGGCATGGTCAAAATCTCTGATAATCTGATGTCGGTGACGAGGGGTATTGTTCGGGACTGATAGTCCGGGTCTATCAAGGTATCGGTTTCGGTTTCGGGATTGTTGGGCTGAATTTTGTGGTTGTGGATCGGTGTTTATTGGTGGTGGTAGGTCATTATTTGGTGGGTTCTTGTTATGTGGTGGGTTAGGCTCAGGTTGGAAAACATTAATTTCGGGTGGTGGGTTTTGGTTTTGGTTCATGTTCTGACCATCCATGTCTGGATGTTTGATCTGAGCTCGGTTCTGCCGAGCTATACGTTCAATCTCTGGCTCGTAAAACAGTAGGGAATTTCTTCCTGAATAGCGGGTGTGCATAAACCTGTTACCTGCACAAATAACACACCCTGCGTAAATGGGAAAATAAAACTAAACTAAAAATAAAAACAAAAACTAAATTAAACTAAACTAAACAAAGAAATCAATTAATCACAAAAACACTAAACTTACTAACTCCCAGGCAATGGCGCCATTTTGATGACCGTCGTTTGAGTCATGCAAAAACCTAATTAACATAAGCATCTAGGGTAAGTCAGGTATCGTATCCACCAGGAGTATGTGGTCAGTGTGAAGTGAAATCAATTTCTAAACTTATGAAGTAATTCAATTAAAGTGCTGATCACACTAGCAATTGGTTTATAAGTTGTAACAAGCAAGCAAGTAATCACGTGTTCAATCAATTAACAAAGACAAATCACACCCGGGAATCCAAGTAATTAACCTAACAGCAAACTCATGCAACTTAACAGATTAACAATCACTGATTAACACCGACTGACTAACTAGACAAACCTTAGGCATCAACGCTTACTAACACACGGCACTGGTTATCAGTCCCTGCCAGTGTGACTCAACTAAGGGAAAGCGTATGCTTCATCACATTCAACTAGTCAAAACAATCCTATAAGCAATTATCATAGCAACTGGCACAATAATCGTTCTGATCGAAATAAACCTAAACCGACTGAGTGCACAATAATACTAGACACCAATACTCATAGATTAATCAAAGATCATTACAATCAATTCATTCTAAATACATGAGAAAAACTGAAAGATACAATACTCTACATCCCGGGTATGACTCGAAGAAACTAGCCGCGCATCGGCATCTCTCGGGCCTCGGTTATGATCTGGTAGGCCATGTAGGACACTTAGAGATGATTGGGGATGATCGAGACTTGCTCTTCTGCTCTGGAAATCGCCTGGAAGGTGAAGAATGGCGTTTAGGGTCGTCAAGAACGTAATATAAAACAAACCCTAACTTTCACGATTCTGGGGACCATCGCGTAGCGCGATGGCCTCCTCTCCTGGTCCATCGCGCAAAGTCAACGCAGGAACTTACAGGGCATCGCGTAGCGCGATGCCCCACCTTCAACACCCATCGCGCTACACGATGGGCCTCTTTTCTCAGCAACTTCGTTTAACTGCCTCGGTAAGCGTGTTGGACATCGCGGGTCTTCATTCCATGCTCATGCAGGTCCAAATTAAGCGTGTTAAGTACCTGTGACCTGAAACACAATAACCATGTATGAAGTACCAAAGTTCCTAAAATAAACGAGTAAAACAAATACGTTAACACAAATAAATATGTACAAATAAACCGAACATCACGTACGTATGGTCTTGAAACTATATATTTTCAAGTATAAATATCTCATTGTCACGACATGTTCTTCACTCAACTAGATCGAAAATGGCAAACAATTCAGTTTCATACTTAGTATTCTTGTTGCTCGTCTGCGTTCTCGCAATCTCAGGTGATGCTTAATGATTCTTATTATTTCCTACTACTACTACTATTACTATTATTGTTATTATTATTATTATATTCAAATTTCTCATTGTTTTTATTGTTAAAAGAATGGAGAACAAATGTAAAACTTGAAGCTAATTCATATATAAATATCATGGGTGTTCACAGTTAACTTTAAAACCGTGAAACTATTTAAACCGGTCACCGGTCTGGTTTTATTTTCGATTTTTACTAAAACTTTCGATTTGTCGTTTCAAGTTTTCAAACCATAGTAAACAGTTTGGTTTATGGTAAATGCCAAAAACTGGCTGTGTGAAACTGGACGGGACCATATGATTGTATTTTATTTTATTTATTCTTAATATATTTCTATGTTTATTGAATACATGCTTTAACATCCTCATTCTTTGTTTATAGACAAATTTAGTACATATACTAGTTTTGAGGACCCACACATTGCGCCGAGTAGGGAAAAGCAACGGGACATGAACAGCGAGTTTAACGAAAGAACACTTTTAGTTCATAACTATTTGTGGTTCCTAAATATTTGACCGGATAAAAATCATATTGATTTGAGCAAGAATTCAAGTATGGATTTGAGAGAATTTTGTGAATCAGAATACTATCGTATGACCAAAGAACGATTATAAGGGTTTGGGTCCTTAACTGCCAAAAGCAGTTATCATGTATTAGAATTTCAAATACAAAATCATATGCTCATATTTGAATTTCGATCCAAGCCAGGGGCTACCACCCCTTGGACCTACTACAAGGGGTGCTGCCTCGGACCCCGCCCAAGGGGTGTTTCTTTCTTGGGACCCTCATTACAAGGGGTGTTTCGACCCCTAAGTATCAATAATATTATAAATTATAATAAGATCAACACGTTAATCTCTAATTACACTAACAATAACCATGATAATGAAATTATCTCAGCCTAAAAATTAACCGAAATCATAGACAAACAAAAACTAATACATGCAAAACACCAAAACCCACAAATCACCTTAAATTAAACAACTGAGAAACCGTCTACCACTACCTAAAATCGAACGTAAGAAACACAGCAAATCGACATACCTAAAAGAGAGACGATCCAAGAGTGCATACGATCTCAGAGACCATGAAGAAGAAGCAAACAGTCGATTAATCGCTTGTTGAAGGAAGACGAAGCGAGTTTGTACATGGTTGTTAAGGTGAGAACTAAAATTAAAACCTTAATAAGGATAAAAGGGTTGAAGTTTATGTACATTCAATAGAGCTGAAAGTACAATCCTATAAGCCATAAATTAAATGAATAGTGAAGTCGTGTGTAATAGTGTATAAGAAAGGTTACAATTTAATATATATTATATATGAATATAAATATGTAACTACATATTTAACGATCTACCCGTGCGAATCAAGTAGTGCACTTATATATACAAGTAGTGTAATTATGTGATTACATTTTATCGTGTAATTACACTACACTAAAATTACACTATGTTGTATATATAATAATTACACTACTTGATTCCCATAGTTAGCATGTTAGTTTAATTTGTATTTGATGCAAACGTTATAAATATAATAACTTTAAATTGAATTCCAATTCTATTAATTAATTGTGATGTACATTAGGTTTTTTAATTGACGTGTATCTTAGGTATACAATTCTTATTTGATGAGGTAGTGTTTATTCAATGATCTAATAGACATACACTGCATGCTAATTAATTATTTCATTTCAGAATTTGTAATCATGCATGCATACACAAAAGCATATACATCTTATGAAGCTTCAACCCTAAAAACCATAGAAGAAACAAACCGTTAGTAACAGTTTGGCTTGGTTATAGTTTTCAACAGCTCATTTTGATTTTCGGTTTTGTAAAATCGTTACTCACGGTTTAACCTAAATTTTGTCAAACAAGAATTATTTATATTATTTGAAGTTAGCTTTAATGATGTGAACAGAAGTTGCAACTGTGAAAGGAAAAAAATGTGAAAGGCCTAGTCCAAAATATGGCGATAAACCATGCAATAGCCTCTATGACACAAATATGTGTCATTTGAGGTGCACAGAAGAGAATAGTGCGTATGGAGATTGTAAAGAAGTCAAAAACAGCAAGAAATGCGTATGCTTCTATTATTGTTGGTAACAGCAGGAAATGCGTATGCAAAGACTTCAATGTTGTAGTTCATTTAGAATTAGCAATAAGAATGATACAAATATATATTAAGTTATTATCCTTACGAAGTTGTTTCTAAAGTTACAAATACATTCACTGGTTAAGGATGACTATTGTTATGTATTAAGGATAGTGAAAATCAAATGTCAAATGTGGTACCAAGTGGTTAGAGTAAAGCTTTCCGAGGGCCGTCTCCGAGAATTTATATACCTCGGCCGAGTCGAAATAAAAGGCTCGTAAACCTTAACGAGTAACCAAATATATAATATATAAGCTACTTTTTTTAAACGAGATTAAATTTATTACAATAAAAGTGTCAAATATATAGTAATAAAACCAAATAAAATAATAATTAACAACTAACCGATGATTCGTGAAGCTCTCCTAAAATTCTTGACAACAAATTGTTTGATCCGCTCTTTGCAATTTATATTATCTAAGATTTCGCTCTTGATAGCTATCATCGCCAATCCAGTAAGTTTTTCTTGGGACATTGTGGATCGTAAGTAAGATTTTAATAATTTCAACTTTGAAAAATCTTGTTTCTGCAGATGCCACCCTGACCGGAATAGTTAACATTATTCGATACGTAATCCTTGCATCTGGGAAATTTTCTTGGGTCTCGTTCGAATGCTTCAAAACGTCAGTAGGAATTCTAAATTTCATGGTATACAATGTGTCTAATGAGCTCAACGCCATATAAAGTTTCTGGCCATCAATAATCCGATCTTCCTTCAAACTTGAGTGCATTTTCAAGAAATTACAAGACAACTTAAGATTTTCATCATCAATGCGCCTCAAGTTACGTGGAAACAAAAAACCAGCTAATTTCTCATAATTTTTGTATTAATCAAATCTTGTCTTAAGAGAAGCAATAGCTTGATGAATAACATATAAAACATAATTTACTCTAAAAAAATTTTCAGGAGTAAATGAGGATCACAATCTTGGCTTGCTATTAATATTCTAGAAAGAAAAAAAGAAAAAAAAAACCTGCAAACCACAATCCACATGGTTCCGGTTGTAATTTATATCATAAATTTAAATTGTCACATAGCAAATTGTTTAAAAGAGGACAAACCCGATGCAAACGGCTTCCGCATGTGTAGGTTCGGGAGGTATCGATCCACGTGATCCTGACTTACGGGTCCTTAACTTGCATTTCAATTTGTACGACTCAAACATGTGGAAACAACTTGAAATTTCAGTCACTAAAATTATGCCGGTCATAGTGAATAGTCATATTAATCATTCATATATAGATAGGCATTCGCGACGGTTTGGTTAATTTTAATTATTAAATTGCCCTTTTTGAAATAAACAAGTAAATTGACCGATTTTCCCTCATGTACAAAACGCCAAAACACATAACCCGATTTAACGAGAAAAACAAACTGAGTTAGGGTTAAAGGACAAACAGTTTAATATTTGAAAATGTAAAGGTTAAACTAATCAACTTTAAAAATAAAGGACTACTAGTGAAATTTGGTACAAACAAACATGCCTCTTGTTGCTTTTTCCTTTTTCAATTTTATGATGGGCCGGTTAAATTGATACCTACATCATCACAAACTTTAATTAAGTTGCTGGCCCTATGCACCTATTTGAACTCGATGGCCCACTAGTAAAGAAAATAGTCAAAAAGGCAACAATTTCCTTTCTTAATTCACATGTACACCTTAGCATTTGTTATATTTTCTTATAAAACTTTTAATTGTTTCATGTAAATAATTAAATATGACCACACAATATTGTTAATTATTAACCTTAAGTGACAAAAGACTGGTAATTATAATAATTAGATATTTTAATCATATTAGCTCGTTGTCTTATAAAACCTTAAAACCTCATATGAACCAATTAATAATAATATTCAATAAAAGCATGCCTCAAAAGTATAAAGTATAAGAAATGCTTATACAAAAATAAGTATATTTTAAATCACATTGCTTAATATAAGAACAAGTATTGTCCACAGACACGACTTTTACTACTCAATGCTTTTTAAGTTTCCAATAAATTTGCTTAAGGTGATTTTAGAGATTTTGATGAGTTTTTGCAATGTAAAAATAACAATATAAAATACAGATAATAATGGGGTGGTGGCCCAATGATAGATACAAAATCTCTTAACATCAAGGTATTGGGTTCAAGTCTCACCACTAGCAAAAAAAATTTACCTTTAAAGAAAAAATCAAGATAACAAACCGTATTTCTTGGGGTGGAATCTACTTGGAATAAATTAACGGTAAATTATTAGTTTAGTGATCTGGTTGACATGACAATTTATTATGTAACCTACCAACAGATTAAGGTTATAATGAAAATTTTCCTTTTTCTTGATAAACAATCTTTCTCCAACCTGGTATTGACATCAATTTATTTATTTTACTTGTATGTTGAACTTGTTAAGATCATGTGTAGTGGTTCAAGTCCTTTATTGGCATTTTCTATCATATAAACGCCATGTCAGCATAGAAATTTTTAGCCAAAAAATAACGGAGTGGTTCAAGCCTCTTTCATGCCCCCTTCAGTCATTATCAAATAATAATTAAATACTTTTTATAATACTTTTATTCAGTTGTTTTCTAAATTAAAATGAAACCCAAAAATACTTAATAAAAAACATAAACTACTTCATTAAAAAATACAATGTTAATGAAACATAAAACATTTCATCCAAATTAAAAAAAAAGGCATATAACCAATAAAAATGAAATATTCCGTTTGTCACCATCGAAACCATATTTGTTTTTGATTCGTTCAAGCAATTTTAAGGTGATGTCATGTTTCGGTCCTGAAACATCGAGGATGGGTTTCGGCAAAATTTCATAGTCATTTGTCGATCTTTTTTTAGTTTAAGACACTCTTTATTTTTCATTCTTGTTTCAAGATCCATAGCCATTTAATAGATCACTTTCAAATGTTAACATGTCGTTTACCTTTTGATGATTGAGTCATACAGAAATTGATATGGGTGTAATTAATATTTGTTATCTTTTCGGAAAAAAATTGAAGTTCGAAAAATATAAATTCTCAAATGGTAATATGTTGTAATTAATATTTGTTATCTTCTAGAATATATGGGATGCATTTAACATTGCAACGGCAGTTTGTTGTTTCCAAAAAGAATATGGAGGCGTTATTTTAAAGAACGCCACAAACATTTAACCATCATTTAACGTCTATGTGTAATGGTTATGTGGCGTGTTCTAGCGTGAAATATGTTGTTTAACGCCCTATTACATATGGTCTAAGAGTGTATTACAATTAACAAGCAAACATTGATGTTGCGCTTGCAGTTGTTACTTTCATTGGTCTCTTTACCCTTGTTTGAAATACTTACGCTATAAAATGAGTGATTGATTTTATTAAATGTGCGGCATTATAATAATAGGACATATACATACATATTATATATATATATATATATAAAATATGTATACTCCTAACACAAGTTAGCCAACTCTTTGTTCGCACAAAAGCCTAGCGTATAGAACGTGCAGACAGTGCCACGTAACCAAGTGTTGGCTTAACACCAGAGCCTAGCATATAGATAGTGCAGGCCCTAAGTATAGCTTGTAGACGAGGATTTATCACAATTTGTGGGTCTTTACAACTCCACAAATGGATCAGTCTCAACATATGGGGTACGTGGGGTTTTACACACCGCGGGTACACCAACTAGCTTCACACTAATTTCTACCGGGAGCACTCACAAGACTAAAGACCAAGTTATCAAAAGAAGTGTTTCATCAACAAAGTGAAATTAGTTAAAAAGACTAATCAAGAAAAAAAATACTTCGCCTTAGTAATACTAAACCATTAGTTTACAACTAGTTTCATTTTCACCTGAGCAATACAACTAACTTATCTTCTAATGGCTATACTTGGGTGAATTAAAAAAGAACTAAGCACTATATTTTACTTTCATGTGGAAAACATAACAAAGCCTTTCTTTTTCTTTATAATATTGTATTTTATCCTTAATTAGTTAAGTTAATTATCTTAATTTTTATAAAAAAATATTTTGGAACGTTTATATTGTGATCCCAAGCTTCCAGGGTCATTCACAAGCCCAAATTTGAGAGAAAAATGTTTAAGAGTGAGAAAATGGGATGGGGAAGATGCCGGAGAAGGTCCCCTTTTATAGGTCAAAGTTAGCTAACGCATAATGCATTGCCATGCTTAAGTGAGCGCGATCGTGCTTGTCCTCTTGTCCCATCATCGTTGCGCGTCCTATCCTCCTTTGCAACAGTTTTGTCCCCGAGTGGTCAGGTGTGGCATTCGTCAAATTTCTGACTTGTATTTGTATTTGTTAACCCGACCTGTTGGGTCGTTTGGAGGTATTGTTGATTATCATGAATATAATATTCCCGACGTTTGATGTTCAACGTTCATTCAGTTGTTATTACATTTGATTTATGTACAAAACCTCGAGCTTTATCGTTAAACAAACTTTGCGGGTTAGATGCGTAATTATCCAGAAATCCTAAGTATAAATCATAAATCTTAATATCCTCAAAGTTCAAGGTTAAAAATGAAAATATATAAAACCTAATTTAAATAAAATCCCAAAGTTTAAGGGCTGTTATGTAAAGTTTAGTTTAAAAACCGTTTTAAAAGTTTATGAATCTTCAGGGGCCAAAATGTAATTATTTTAAATAAATTAAATTAACCCCAACTCCCCCCCCCTCCCTCTCGTTTTTCCGACGAGATTCCGGTCGCCGAAATCTGGTGCCAGAAAGTCCAGTTTGGCCATAAAACCCGTTAGTTGACCCAATTAATTAAAACAAAATCCTTAACCGTCGATATTATATTATAATTAACATATTAATTTGATCATATTAACCAATAACCGCCGTTTAATCCCGTAATTCTAGCCAGGCATAATTCACGGTAATTAACTCAAAGATTGATCATTTTGTTACAATCCGATTATAAATAGGACTATACCCATTCATCCCAACTCGCTTATACCTTTCAATCTCTCCTAAACCTCTCAAAAATTTTCAACTAAAGCTCGAGTTTATTGATTCGGGCGAGTTCCATTTCCGGCCATAAAAGATCTTTAACAGGTAATTAACTTATGAATAATACCAATTTTGACGAGGCAAACAAAACCCCTAAATCCATTTGATCGAACATGGAACGAATTCTTCAATTGGAAATCTAGGGTTCCTATTGAAGAAAACGATTCTGAAGCAGTCAATATAATTAATCTTTATCATAGCTTAAACGAATATCATCTTTAGTTCATATGGTTAATCTCTGGCTTTGTTTCACACGAGACCCGGGTTTCGGGTCTCGAAACCCGGGTCATGTTTTTAGTTGTTTTATTATTTACTCATTTGTTTCTGTTAATATATATAAATAATTGACACCATAGCCTTAACAGATATTGTCTCTTGATCAACTGGTTAATACACTAATCTTGTAGCATATGGACCCAGGTTCGAAACCCGGGTCAGACCCTTAATTTTTAATATATGTTTTATCTATTTATTCTTTATTAATTAATTATATTCATCTAAAAATCATAATAAAATTATAAAAATCATTTTTAAACTAAATAAATTTTTTATAAATTAAATATAAAATATATTTCACCTTTTACACTTAAAAACCGAACTTTCGTTTTCATAAACCATGAATTAAAAATCATTCGTTAATATTAAACGTAACTTTATTTCGTTAAAACATTAATTGTAATTTCGATTTGTAAATATTAGTTCAAGTCTTTCGAACGTATAAACTTCGTGTCCTTGCCGTTAAAATAATTATATCCTGATAATAACCAAATTACCGTTAAATCATAAATATTAATATAATAATCAAAAGCTATAAAATTAGTAAAATATTAACTAACACTCAATATAAGTTTATACGATAAATAACCTCGTTAGATTATCGATTAAGTCCCATATTTATATTTATCTTAGCTAGTGCGGATCGCCCACTTCAGCTTTTGTAATGCTTTAGGTTCTTTTGTCGTTTTCAATCTTTTTGACGCATTCGGATTACCTTATCACCTCAATTTCTAAGATGAGTTTCTCACACCCTCTTTTTAACGTTTTTACTACTTTGGGGGTAGTATATGTATTCTATCAAACTTCAAGATTTACGATTTTGCTTACAAACTGCAATTCATATCATGGACTTGTGTGCTTACTTGCTTATTTGTTATATACGTGGATTTCAAGTGGGTGCCTCAATAAGTATGATCATACGCCCCCTTTGCACTCAGGTCCATTTGTATCGAATGGAAAATGGACCTCATATCCAAGTACGTTAGTAGCCCCAACTGGAAAGGACCTTCGTTTATTCTTTACACTCAGGTCCATTGCATAGAGTGTAAAGAACCCTTACTTGCGCATTTCAAGAGTTTCATGGAATTTTAAGCTTTTATGAATTTATATCAAATTGTGGGAACTCACTAGCTATATTTATAGCTGACCGTATTTTATACATATGCTACAGGTAAAGTGATCATGGGATGAAATGATTTGAAGACTTAGTTCATTTAGGCTATTCAAATAAACAAATTATTATTGTGGTTGTTTGCTTGATTTGGTTGTGTATTGTTACATTTAAACCTGTGTTACATGATACTTTGAATGAATTAATGATATTATGGTCATCTAATAGTGTCACGTGTGTTTGAGCAATATGTACGTCGCACTCAGGCGTTTCCGTTTTAGTCGGGGTGTTACATTAGGCAAGCACACCCATGCTTAAGTA
Source organism: Bidens hawaiensis (assembly GCF_021521415.1). Lineage (NCBI taxonomy): Eukaryota > Viridiplantae > Streptophyta > Magnoliopsida > Asterales > Asteraceae > Bidens > Bidens hawaiensis. The sequence goes on from NW_027494730.1 coordinate 201,462, forward strand.
TACACAATCGTGCTAACGTGACCTAATGGCCCGTCAGTCTTTTCAATTTGTCTTTTCTAAGGTTGTCTTGACTCTATGCATGCACGTGCTTAAGGGAGCATGACTGTGTCGTCTTGATCGTGTTTTATGAGGTTGTCTTGACTTTATGGATGCCCTTGAGGAGAGTCTGACTTTGACTCATGCTGACTCTGGGGACTGTGCAGTAGTGAAAACTATATTCTAAAATGCATGTTTTTTTATAAAACTGAACTCGTAGTAATGCTTAATTTCTTTTTCCTTAATATTTTGGTATAAATTTTGTTTAAAATGAAGTTGTATTCAGAATATATATATATATATAGCGAGAAGTGAATCCCATCCATTGATTTTGTTTGATCAATGGTCATGACTCAAAATAGCACTCTTGTAATTTATTTTCACCATTTTAATGAACTTTAATACTAAAAAGGATATGTTAGTAATTTTTATGTACCATCATTAAAAACAAATATGTAACTAATAATTGCTTAACTAGTCAATTAAATCTTCTCATTAAAGACACAATTAAATCTCTCTTTTGAAATCATTTAATATTTTTGGTGTACTATCATTTTGAAGGTTTACAAATGCTTCATCTAATCTTATGGATAATGAATATATTGTTATTTGCAAGAGTACAATGACGAAACCGGTAAAAACCTCTTGTATCCATATGAAGTGTAGGTACGTACGTACACACATACTTACATAGGTACGTATGTACCTACATCCCTACGTGTGTACGCCCCTACCTACGCATATACACACACACATAAGTAGGTGAGTACCTACCTACGCCCTATGTGCGGATATACCTACATGCCTACGTACGACGTGCGTAGGTACTTACATGCCTACATATGTACATACCTATGTAACTACGTAAATACATACATTCATAAAGGGTATGGCGTACGTACGAGTTTCATATATGTTGTGTAATATGTTTTTTTATGTGTCAATTTTTATTTCTAGCATGTCCTGTTAGATGCATGGGACAAACAAGAACATAATCAATAACCTATATCAAATTGATTTTGATATATGGCGTATTCTCAATTCAACCGATGGAATCAAACTCTCAAATCATACAAATACACATTAACCAAAAATTTAAAGAAATAAAAAAAAAAGCTAAGTTAATATAAATTAATATGTAACTCTCCATTAATTATTACCTGCCATATATAAAATAAACCATTTTTTACTAGTATACCCTTATCTATATATAAAAACAATAATAAAAGAAAATTTGTGATTGATTAAATTGACTTTTCGCACTTCTCGTAATAAGAAACACTTTTGAAATGAAACAAATATATATATATATACTAGATTTTATTCCCCGTATTACGGGGGTTGTTTTACATTATTCGTTTTTAATATTTATATATGTATATTTGGATTTTTTTTATTGTAAGAAAGTTAATAATTAATATACTTGAGGTTTGATGATTAAATGGTTTCACAAATAAATGATATGTTATAATCCGGTTTAAAAGCTATCTTGGTTTGGTGATCCCCATTACCCGTTTATTTTATTTATTATAAAATTGTTTCTTGATTATAAATAATATCTTTTTTTAAAATAAAATAGGATATTAATTTTTAGTATATTCCTATATTATAGGATTTTCATATCAAATATTTGATAAGATTATTTTTTAATATAATGAGATGTTATAACCCGTTTAAGAGCTATCTGGATTTGGTGAGACCTTTACCCGTGTTCGGGTAAAATGCGTGAGTAGCCTTCATTTACAAATAAAGTAATCTGATGGCTTGAGTTACATTTTTCGTTTTTTAATATTTATTTTTTGAATTTTAATTTTCTTTATTGTAAGAAAGTTAATAATATACTTAGTGTTTGATGATGAAAGGGTTTTATAAATAAATGATATGTTATAACTCGTTTAAAAGCTATCTGGATTTAGTGACCCATGACCCACTTATGTTTTTTACTATAAAATTGTTTATTAATTATAAATAATATCTTTTTCTTTTTAAATTGGATATTACATTTTAGTATATTCCTATTTTGTAGGATTTTCATATCAAATAATTGGTAAGATTAATTTTTAATTTAATGAAATGTTATAACCCGTTTAAAAGCTATCTGGTTTTGGTAAGATCCATACCTATTAATTTGAGTTAAATCAATGAGAGGCCTATATTTAAAAATCAAGAAATCTGGTGACTTCCATAAAAGGGGGAGCCACTACATTACTATAGACCAGATGTCATAGGTATAGCCTTTAATTAGCGATGACATACCAACACATTAGGTTTCATCACATTCTCTACGCTAAAAAGGAGAAAAGGTCGTCATAAAATGGGTCGTTGTTATAGTTAACCTTTTAGCGACTGCATGTCACTGTTATAGTATCTGATAGCTGTTTTTTATTACAAACTAGTAACCTACCCGGGCGATGCGTGGCGAAATCAGTGGGTAAAATTCGGGCGTTGTATTGGCGAATCAACGCGAATTCGGTCGGTATTAGCTACGTTAGTTACAATATCCGAACTTAACTTGAAAAATAAATTCACCATATTAACATATTTATAATAAAAAAACCAGAAAAAATAGTGGCACTCGTATAGCATATTATAAAAAAATTAACATATTCATTCAGTCGATAAACTCGACGTTAGTGAAACCCGAGCGTCACGACGTGAGTTGACGCGAATTTTGTCAGTAGTCAGTATTGATTATATTCGTTACGGTATAAACAACGTTGGTAACACCTAAGCGTTAAAACTCAAAAAATAAATTTGTTAAATTAACATATGGAAAGAGTAACATATGAAAAGAAAAGTATTTAAAACGACATTCATTTGGTCAGTAAAACCTAGACAGTGATAAAACCCAAGCATTATTCCCGGGCATTGAGGCGGTAACTCGATGTGAATTCGGTCGGTTTCGGTCACATTCGTTATAGTACCGGAACTAAATTAAAAACGAAACAAAATATAAAATTTGAGGTGGCATAGTTTGGTAAAACTCGAGCGTTGAGAAAACTCAAGCATTGTTGGTCATGGGCGTTGAGGTTGCGAATTTACGCGAATTCAGTTGGTTACCGTCATGTTCTTTACGATACCGGAACTAAAACAAAAAAAAATTTGTTTGGTTATGTTTGTTATGGTACCGGAACTAAAAAAATAGTGTTCGGTCTGTTTCTTTTACCTTCGTACAATAGCTAAACTAAAACAAGAAAAAACACTCGCGGACTAATACGGTGCCGCCAATTGAACACCAAAATTCTTGTTTAGACAATAGTAATAATATGATTTCTTTAAATTCAATTATGGTCTTTAGCGACATGTTGTCGTTATATGGTCAACCCGATAGATTTTTCTATATAAAAGCTATGATTAAGTATAATAGTTTTCAAACCATTGCTGCCAATAGGCGGTCACTAAAGGGGGGCTTTTTTTAACTTCTTTATATTTTTTCAGATTTTAACCAAACAAATACATAATTACATAATTTAAGTAATTGTAATACGAATCGTTAAATTATCATAACCAACTAATAATCGTATTTTTCATCGTCTTCGTCTTCGTATATCTTGACTCGACGATTCACATTTTTTTTACATCATTATAATCTAGGCTTGCTTCCTTATCACGATTTCATTCTTTTGGTGGATATAGTCTCTTCCAATTCATTTATTTTTTTATACTTTTCAAGATTTGTGTATTTTTAAGATTTTTTTGTGCCAGCTAAATTTTAGCCTCCTAGTCAGAAGAGGTAATTTGACGGTGTATGTTTTTATTTTTTTGGAACGACCAAATAAATAACGCCGGGTACTTCGTACGCGGCCCCCAATGGCTAAAGGTAGCCCGAGCCGGCCACGAGTCCGGACGGACGGAGCCCCTAGCGGTCGACCTATTGAGGGATTCCCCGGATAAAACCCGACCCACACGCCCGCCAAACGACACGAAAACAAGGAGCCGGTAAAACCGGATGAGATCAGGACTCGAACCCTAACAAGCCAATATGATCCCTCATATCTCTATATAAATTGGTGATAGTTTTTTATGTTTATTTTTTAAAATGCTAAAAGTCAATGTCTGTTTTAAAAAGAAGTAAAAAATAAATAAGAGTCGGTCAAAATGTTTATTTTCGTAACTTTCCCTAGCATAGTACATACGACAAATTAATTTGAGTAAGCTAAACAACTTATTATTGAAGGAATTAATTAAGGTTAAACTTACAAATTAACAATCTATATTGATAAAGAACTCAACCAAAGGGATGCATGGTGCAGAGTAGTTTGGCTTGTTAGGGACTAAAGTATTTAGATAGGTCTGGTTTCTTAATTTTATCCGTCTAATTCATATTGCTAATTAGGTATTTATCCTAACATTATTGTCCAACAACATATGTCATGGTGATTCAATCTTTCTGGTAATATTAACATACGATTTCTACACGTGTTTTTCACTATATTCTTACTTCTAAATGTGTTATATTTAAGGATGTGCACGTTTCAGTTTGGTTATTAGTATAAATTGAAACCTATAAAACTTTGAAACTAAAATATAAAACTTTGCATAACTAATGTTTAAATTTGCCAGCAATTAGCTTTATTTTTAGTAGGATTGGGTTTGCAATCCAAAAGGGGGTTGCGACGCAGCTTGTTGCCTGCGTACCTGCCACTTCATTGTAAATCGTTTGGTTGTTTATTAAAAGTTTAGTATTAAATTGTTATTTGTAATTATTAAGTAAGCTGATAAAAATGTCGGAAACTCGGAAAGTTGCGGAAAAATGGTGCATCGGAATCATGTCAAGAGGAATTTCCAATGAGTGTTTTCCCAACATGCACATTGTGTTGGATTGCCAGTTTGTGTTCTTTGTGACGCTTTTCCTACGAAATCTTACGTCGCAAGCCTATCATTTTTCTAGTATTGCTTCAGTACAAAAAAAAAATTTGGGTTAGTCCTTGAAAAAATACATTTTTATTTGTTCTTATAACTAGTCATGTGAACGTTATGTCTACCATTAAAATCTCATATTTTTGTTATAGTTTTTTACATGTTTCTTTTGAATATTCATTTTTATGAAAGGAAAATAAACACAAGTTTGATATGCAATTTACGAAGTTGTTACAGTGGTTCTTCACGAACTTACATAAGTTTGATATGGAAAAGATATGCACATGCAGAGGGACTTATTTCACACGTTAATAAGTGTATGACTAATTCATATATATATAGCATTTATAATTCTAAATAAAATTTTAAAAAATGTGGTTTTTATTATTTTTTTTATATTTACAATGCTAATTACCTTATAACTAAAAAGGTTTTAAAAAAATTTTAAAGTGCTTTAAAAATTGTTTAAATGAAATTCTTTCGAGTCTAACAATATTGAAGAGGGGGGGAGGCTCTTGCGGAAGCCGTGCCTGTGCTCCTCTGTTCTATTTTGAGGATCCGGCTTAGAGTTTAAGAGTTCATAATTTTGTTTTGTATAGTTTTTAATAAAGTTAGCTCTTTGTTAGAACGTAAATCCTCAAACTCAAGCCGAGCTGATCTCATGATCTTTGTAGTGCAAAATTCTAAGCATTTGACGGGCTATTTGTGAGCCCAAATTTAAACGTTTTTTTTTCTAGTGTAAATAGAAGAAATGATCAGGTTTTTGATTCCCTCATTTATTCGTTTTCATGGATTACAAACACATATAGAAAAAGTTGTGTCAGTTGAACGGAGTGCCTAAAATCCATTTCCTAGTTATGTAATTTTCATTTCCTGCTTTTGCTAGTTACATTAACATATAAAGCCGTTCGGAGAAGGAAAAAAAAGAAAAAGAAAAGAAAACCTGTAGTTAAAAGATAGATATCAAAAGATCTCTTGCTTGCAAAAATTCTAATTAAGCATAATTAACATATTAATTATTTTTATCATTTTTTTACAAGTGATCAATAATTCTTCATAATTTATGCATAGCACAAGAACGGAAAAGAGGTTTTACAAGAACATAATCCCATACGTGAGGTTTTTTAGGCATTTTGATTTTGATATGATTTACGTTAATTTGTTAAGGATTTTGGTCCAAGTTAACTTCCACACTTATGTTCTTGAAACTATAATTTTCTTTGTATAAATACCTGATTTTCACGCCGTGTTATTCACTCAACTCGAAAATGGCAAGCAAATAAATTTCGTACTTAGTATTCTTGTTGCTCGTCTTCGTTCTCACAATCTCAGGTGCTTGATCATTCTTATTATTTCTCGTTTTTTTTTACTTAACACGCTCATTTATCATTAAAATCAAAACGATTACAATAAAGTGGCAGGCAAACGGGCAACAAGCTGCGCCGCAACCCCCTTTTGAATAGCAAAACCAATTCTACTAAAAACAAAGCGTTGGGTCGTAGGAGACGACAAAGTACCATGAACGACACGCTGAACCCTGTTTAGAAAATTCACGGCCTCCGGGACCAGAAACCCAAATGTATCAAAAGCAAAAGGGAGAAACACATGCTGATTTTCTAAACAGGCTTTCTCGTGTTTGGCAACTTTGCCCGATTCGGCCTTCAACGCAGCCTGACCCACAACAAATCCGCGGTCCCTGAGCCCGACAAGAGGAGTCGCTGTGTGTTGTTTGGTCCGCTCATATTATTATCTCATTGTTTTTTTATTAAGAAATGGAGAAAACATGTAAAATTTGAAGCTTCATGTATAAGTAACAATAACTATTTATACTATTTATAGTTGATATTTTTTTATGTGAACAGATATTGCAACTGTCAAAGCAAAAATATGTGAAAAGCCTAGTAAAACTTGGTTTGGAGAATGCAAAGACTCAGACAAATGTGACAAGAAGTGCATAGAATGGGAGGGTGCAAAGCATGGGGCTTGTCATCAACGTGAAGCCAAATACATGTGTTTTTGCTACTTTGATTGTGACCCTAAGAAGAACCCGGGGCCACCAACAAAGACTCCTCCATCCGCAGGTGGCGAAGGAGACGCACCACCTCCAGGTGTCCCTGCCCCGCCAAATGGCGACCCTCCAGCAGGTGGTGAAGGAGGTGGGGCGCCTCCGCCAGCTAAAGGAGGCGGAGGTGGTGGTGGCGGTGAAGGTGGTGGGGCACCTCCTACTTAACCGAGAAAGTGCCACATGTTGAACATCGGGTCAAACCAACAACCTCAAATAGAAAACATTTATATGGTTATGAATAAGTAAATAAATTGTAATTTGGTTTGGATGTATAATCAAGCCTCATGAGTTCAATAATAAGTATAATAAATTTGCTTCCTACTTACATTTGTATGACTATTTTATTAATCAATTATGTTCGTATTTTTTATGATATATAAAGTTAATGATATTTCATCTAATTTTGCTACTAACTTTATAAAATTAGCAAATCAGTGTTTGATTAATTACCTTAGTTTGATCTATTTTGTTCACATGAGAAATACCTGGCTATAAGAAATTAGAAATACCCAGCAACATATCAGATTGAAGGTTGATCACGATCGAGTCTCAAGACGTGTAATCATATAAAATGATAACACGAAAGGAAAATAGAAATGAAGAAAAGAGAGAATTTTATAGCTCCATAATCAAAATCAAAATTACAACACAATGAAAAGCAAACAACCTAGATATTCTCACATACATATACGGCGCATATGTTATGCAGCGAATAGTATACGCGCCGCATAGCATATGCGCTCCCCTCCCCCAAGTTGGAGGTTGAGAAAACCCCAAATTGCGTAGAAGCTCATGAAAATGAGCGCTAGTAAGCTCTTCGTAAATAAATCCGCAAGCTGATCATTTGTCTCTGATACCATGTAATCATATAAAATGATAGCAAAAAAGGAAAATAGAAATGAAGAAGAGAAAATTTTATTACTCTGGAATCAAAATTACAACACAATGAAAAGCAAACAACTTATATACTCACATACATATGCGGCGTATATGTTGATTACCAACATATGCGCTCCCCTCCCCGAAGTTGGAGGTTGAGAAAACCCCAACTTGCGCAGAAGCTCTTGAAAATGAGGCCCTAGTAAGCTCTTCGTAAATAAATCCACAAGCTGATCATTTGCCTTTGATACCATGTAATCATATAAAATGATAGCATGAAAGGAAAATAAAAATGAAGAAGAGAGAATTTTATTGCCCTAGAATCAAAATTACAACACAATGAAAAGCAAGCAACCTATATATACTCACATACATATGTGGCGTATATGTTGATTACCAACATATGCGCTCAAAAGTCGAAATTTCGCAAAGCTTATATTTAGCATGAATTCTTACATAATAGATCAACTAAACAACCTATGTTTTAGAATAGTGCCATTGCTTTGGTTGTGCATAATGGTTGGAAAGAATATAAGTTTGACAAGAATCACAAGTTCAAATCAATATGGAGAATATATCAGTGAGTTTCATGTTATATCATTACCATCGTTATAAAATATGGTTTGATTATGTTTTCTTTCCAACCAGTTTTTCTTATGATTTGATTAATTAATTGGGTTTCTTTCCATCATCCTTTGGAGAAACTCGTGTCACCATGTCATTAGGGTGTGTTAATAACAGGACACAATGCCTATAATTGTAAAGTAAACTTAAAACAGGTACATTCCCCTAAAAGTGGATTCTGCTCTAATAGCTCCGCATAAATTAAATATGTGCATTAAGATACAAAAGCTTATTCTTCCACAACAACGAAAACACTTTTTCACTCTTTCATATACTAGGGGATTTCACTTGGAAAAGAAAATGTTCCATAATAAATCATAACTAATCTATTCTTTTTTTTTTTACCAGCAACTTCAATTACAAAACACTCTTACTGGTTAGAAAAGCCTAACCGGAAGGAAAAACAAAACCAAGGTCACATACTAAGTAACAGGGTTTCTTAACCACAGTATCCAATTCAAATTAAAATTACAATTACAAGAAAAAAGCCATAAATAAGAAACCGAAACAAAAGAATCGAAAAGAAAATCTTTCTTATCAAGTTTCGTACCAAAAATCGTCTCGTTTCGAGTATTCCAAATAAGCCACCAAGTAGTGAAAATAATCACCTCAACCACATCTTTTTTCTTCTTCACCCATCTAGACGGATCCAACCAATTAATAATGTTTTCCGGCACAAAACTGGTAGAAAAATCTAATTCCAACCAACGACCTATCACTTTCCATAACCTGGACACAATGAGAAACCCACCAAAAACATGATCCAAAACCTCCACCGAGTTCGATCAAGCAGGACAAAGAATGGAAGGAATATTCACACCTTTAATCGAAAGGTTATATCGAGTTGGTAATTGATCCATTAACAACCGCCATCTTAAAATGTTAACCTTTTTAGGAACAAATTTATTCCATCTTGTACGACAGAACGCATCTGGTAACTCTCTCCGATCAAGAAACATTCTAACACTTTTAGCCAAAAAAAAAAGAAAAAAAAAACTATTTTGTGGCAGCAAGTGGCGATGACAAATTTGAGGTAATAGTAATTACAACTATAAGAGGAACAACATCGGATGATTGATACGAATACGACAAAAGAAACGAGGCACGTATATCAATCTTATTAAAACGCATATATAGACCTACACGTGGCGTAAAACTTCCAGAAATCCATAAATCCTTGTGTCGAACATTCGCTAGCTGACTTCGGAATTTGTAAAAGTAATACACCGCGTATTGGTAGTGAGAAAACTTTTTGGGTGGATTTTTGACCATGGTATGAATTGTTTTTGTTCAATACGGGTGTGTATTGCTCTAAAGGTATCGTATTGGTCAAGCCAATACACATCGTATGGACTTATACAAGGCGTATTGTGATATATGTTAATCGAAATTTTTTAAGTGATTTTTGTAAATCAACTTGCCAAACGTCACAAGTGATCCCTATTAAGAAATTTTTTATTCATAACACAAGAAAGAAAATTGAGGTTTTTCATAACAATACAATCCCACACGTGAGGTTTTTTAGGTATGTTGATTATCTATGTTTATTTGTTAATTTTTTGTTCAACTTAACTTCTACGTACACGTATGTTCTTGAAACTATTTTCTTCTAGTATAAATAACTAATCGTCATGCTATACTCTTCACCAAAATGGCAAACAACTCAGGTTCATACTTCATTTTCCTTTTGCTCGTCTTCGTTCTTGCAATCTCAGGTGCTTAATCATTCTTACTATTTATTATTGTTGTCATGGCTGTAGAAGTCGCTACCCTACTAGAAAATGAGTCATTTCCTTGGGGTGGTTTTCGTTGGAAAGTTGCTGGAAAATCCACTTTATAACGATTTTACTACGAAAAAACTGTGGGAAAAACACATGTCGGAAAAATCATTCCCACCATTTTTTTTCTACAAAATTGATACAAAAGTATTGGTTGATAAGTTGGTTCAACAACTTTCCAACAAAGCCTATTTTATTTTCTATTTTTTATTTTTCTGTTTTACTACAACTTTTCGACAAAAGTAAAATAGTATAGATAGCATAAATAATTATATTGTTTTTTCAACTAAAATAATAACCATAGTTGATGAATGTATTTTTTTATGGGGTTTTGTCATAGAGGGAGCAACAATTTTTCAAAAAAAATGGTATTGTTGCTATTTGTTGCAATGCTATAGCTAAATCAGGGTTAGTGTTTTTAGTTGGAAATTCGTTTGAAATTTATTGGAGTTACATATGTTGGGAATTTCCGTTGGTATAAGGTTTTCTTCTAGCAGTGTCAGATGCTATGAGTTGCGAGTACTCGGTTTAGGCGCGGAATACTTGGTTGCCTAGACATAAATTTTTACAACAATGATTCTTATTTTTATTCAAATTTCTCATTTTTTATGAAGAAAAGAGAACAAATGTAAAATTTGAAGCTTCATATATATATGGGAAATTTCAAATGAGAACCCCTTTGAGTTTTAAGAATTCGAAAAAACTCAGTGTAACGATTTTTTTTTTCGAATTTTTTTTACACATGCGTAATATATGTAAGTTACATACACGTAAAAAAATTACATAATTTTTTACACACCGAGCCAACTTTTTACACATGTGTAACGGACGTAAAAGTTAGTGTAAACATTTACATCTTTATTCTCTCTCCTACTTTGATTTTTTTGCCAGATTTAATCTCAACCACATATTCTGATCCACCTAATTAAATGTGTGGCCTAGAATAGAGTTCTTAAGTTCTTACAACTCGACATGGTTCTCAAAAGATCCCTACCATGTTGAGTTGTAAGAACTTCATTCTAGGCCACACATTTAATTAAATGGATTGGAATATGTGGTTGAGATTAAATCTGGCAAAAATGTCAAAGTAGGACAGAGAATAAAAATATAAGTGATCACACTAATTTTTACGTTGGTTACACATGTGTAAAAAGTCAACTCGGTGCGTAAAAAATTATATAATTTTTTTACGTGTATGTAACCTACATATATTACGCATGTGTAAAAAAAATTTCGGAAAAAAAATCGTTACACTGAGTTCTTTCGAGTTCTTAAAACTCAAAGAGGTTCTCATTTGAAATCTCCCCTATATATATATATATATATATATATAACAACTAACAAGAACTATTTATATATTATTTAAACTTGACTTTAATGATGTGAACAGAAATTGCAATTGTCAAGGGGAAGATATGTGAAAAGCCTAGTAAAACCTGGTTTGGAGAATGCAAAGACTCAGAAAAGTGTGACAAGAAGTGCATAGAATGGGAGGGCGCAATGCATGGAGCTTGTCATGAACGTGAAGCCAAATACATGTGTTTTTGCTACTTTGATTGTGACCCGAAGAAGAACCCAGGGCCACCAGCAAAGACTCCTCCGTCCGCAGGTGGTGAAGGAGATGCACCACCTCCAGGTATCCCTGCTCCACCAAATGGCGACCCTCCAGCCGGTGAAGGAGGTGGGGCGCCGCCACCGGCTGAAGGAGGTGGGGCGCCTCCGCCTGCTGAAGGAGGTGGAGGTGGTGGCGGTGGGGCGCCTCCTGCTTAACCGAGAAAGTGCCACGTGTTGAGCATCGGGTCAAACTCATCCAACAACCTCAAATAGAAAACATTTATATGATTAATATGAATAAGTAAATAAATTGGAATTTGGTTTGGATGTATAATCAAGCCTCATGAGTTCAATAATAAGTATAATAAATTTGCTTCCTACTTACATTTGTATGACTATTTATTAATCAATTATGTTTGTATTTTTTATGATACATAAAGTTGATGCAGTATTATTTCATCTAATTTTGCTACTAACTTTATAAAATTATCAAATCAATGTTTGATTAATTACCTTTTTTTGATCTATTTCGTTCACATGATAAATTAAAAATACCCAACAGCATATCAGATTGAAGGCTTATCATGATCGAGTCTCAAGACGAAATTTCGCAAACTTACATATAACATGATTTCTTATATAATAGATCAATTGAACAACTTTTGTTTTAGAATAGTGTCATTGATTTGGTTGTGCATAATGGTTGGAAAGATTATAAAGTTTGACAAGAATCACAAGTTCAAATCATTATTGAGAATATATTAGTGAGTATTTTGTTATATCACTACCATCGTTATAAAATATGATTTGATCGATTATGTTTTCTTTCCAACTATTTTTTTCTTATGATTTGATTTAATTAGGTTTCTTTCCATTATCCTTTGGAGAAATTGGTGTCACCATGTCACTAGAGTGTGTTAATAACCGGACACAATGCCTATAATTGTAAACTTAAATAGGTTAGATAAGCCTAACGGAAAGGAAAAACAAAACCAAGGTCAAAAACCAAGTAACGGGTTTCTTAACCACACTACCTAATTCAAATTAAAATTACAATTACGAGAAGAAAGCCATAAATAAGAAACCGAAACAACAGAATCAAAAAGAAAATCTTTCTTATCAAGTTTTGTACCAAAAATCGTCTTGTTTCGAGTATTCTATATAAGTCACCAAGCAGTGAAAATAATCACCTCAACCACATTATTTTTCTTCTTCACCCATCTAGACGAATCCAACCAATTAATAATGTTTTTCGACCCAAAACTAGTAGGAAAATCTAATTCCAACCAACGACATATCGCTTTCCATAACCTGGATGCAATGAGACACCCACCAAAAACATGATCCAAAACCTCCACCGAGTTCAAACAAACATGACAATGGAAGGAATATCGTACACCTTTAATCGAAAAGTTATATCTAGTTGGTAATCGATCCATTAACAACCGCCAGCTTAAAATGTTAACCTTTTTAGGAACAAATTTATTTCATCTTGTACGACAGGACGCATCTGTTAACTCTCTCCATTCGAGAAACATTCTAACACTTTTAACCGGAAAAAAAAACTATTTTGAGGCGGCAAGTGGCGATTACAAATTTGAGGTAATAGCAGTTACAACTACAAGAGAGGAACAACATCCAGCTATGATGACGATTGCTACGAATACGATGGAAGAAACTACAATGTCAAGGTATACATATCAATCTTATTTAAACACATGTATAGATCTATACGTGGTGTATAACTTTCAGAAATCCTAGTGTCCGACATTCGCTAGCTGACTTCGGAATTTGTAAAAGTAATACGCCGCATATTGGTCGTGAGAATTTTTTTTTTGGGTGGATTTTGGCCATGTTGTGAACTGTTTTGGTTTAATATGGTGGGTATTGCTCTAAACGTATCGTATTGGCTTGGGTATCGTATTGGCCAAGCCAATGCACATCGCATGGGCTTATTCAAGGCGTATTCTGGTATAGGTTAATTAAAACTTTTTAAGTGATTATTTGTAAATATTCTTGCCAAACATCACTGTTCTTTAACAAGTGATCTATTATGTTTGGGATTGAGTTTGAAAAATGCTTATTGGCTTTTTCAAAAACCATTTTAAAAAATCAGGATTTGAGGCTTTTGTAAAACTGTTTTTTAACCCTTTCAAAAAGCTAAAATAAAAAAGTTTTTTATGATTGCCACACACATTTAAACTTATTGACTTTTTGAAAACACCAATAAGCCAATAAGCATTTTTCAAACTCAATCCCAAACATTTAGAAATTTTTTATGCATAACACAAGAAAGAAAAATGAGGTTTTTCATAACAATACAATCCCACACGTGAGGTTTTTTAGGTATGTTGATTATCTATGTTAATTTGTTAATTAAGGATTTTTTTTGTTCAACTTAACTTCCACACGTAGGTTCTTGAAACTATTTTCTTCTAGTATAAATAACTCATTGTCACGCTATACTCTTCACCAAAATGGCAAACAATTCAGTTTCATACTTCATATTCCTTTTGCTCGTCTTCGTTCTCGCAATCTCAGGTGCTTGATCATTCTTATTATTTATTGCTGTTGTCATGACTATAGAAGTCGCTACCCTACTAGAAAATCAGTCATTTTTTTGGGGCGGTTTTCGTTGGAAAGTTGCTAGAAAATCCACTTTCTAACGATATTCCTATGAAAAACTGTGTTGGAAAAACACATTGGATGAATCATTTACAACATTTTTTTTCTACAAAACTGATATAAAAGTATGTGGTTGATGAGTTGCTGCAACTTTCCAACAAAACCTATTTTATTTTATATTTTATATTTTTCTATTTTACTACAACTTTTCAACAAAAGTATAATAGTATAGAAACAAAAATAATTATATTTATAATTTTTTTTCAACAAAAATAATAAGTATAGTTGATGAATGTATTTTTTTATGGGGCTTTGTTATAGGGTAAGCAGCAATTTTCCAACGAAAAATGGTATTGTTGCTATTTTGTTGCAACGCTATAGCTAAATCAGGGTTAGTGTTTTTAGTTGGAAATTCGTTTGAAATTTATTGGAGCTACATATTGTAGGGAATTTTCTTAGGTAAATAAGATTTTTTTCTAGCAATGTTAGGTGCTCTGAGTTGTGAGTACTAGGCTTAGGTTTGGAATACTCGGCCGCCTAGACCAATTATAATTTTTTACAACAACGATTATTATTTTTATTCAAATTTCTCATTTTTTTCAAAGAAAGGAGAACAAATGTAAAATTTGAAGCTTCATATATAACTAACAAGAACTATTTATATTATTTAAACTTAACTTTAATGATGTGAACAGAAATTGCAACTGTCAAAGCAAAAATATGTGAAAAGCCAAGTAAAACCTGGTTTGGAGAATGCAAAGACTCAGAAAAGTGTGACAAGAAGTGCATAGAATGGGAGGGTGCAAAGCATGGAGCTTGTCATGAACGTGAAGCCAAACACATGTGTTTTTGCTACTTTGATTGTGACCCGAAGAAGAACCCGGGGCCACCAGCAAAGACTCCTCCGTCCGCAGGTGGTGAAGGAGATGCACCACCTCCAGGTATCCCTGCTCCACCAAATGGCGACCCTCCAGCTGGTGAAGGAGGTAGGGCGCCTCCGCCGGCTGAAGGAGGTGGAGGTGGTGGCGGTGGTGAAGGTGGTGGGGCGCCTCCTGCTTAACCGAGAAAGTGCCACGTGTTGAACATCGGGTCAACTCATCCAACTTCCTCAAATAGCAAACGTTTATATGATTATGAATAAATAAAATAAATTGTAATTTGGTTTGGGAGTATAATCAAACCTCATGAGTTCAATAATAAGTATAATAAATTTGCTTCCTACTTACACTTTTATAACTATTTAATTAATCAATTATGTTCGTAT
Organism: Bidens hawaiensis; assembly: GCF_021521415.1. Taxonomy (NCBI): domain Eukaryota; kingdom Viridiplantae; phylum Streptophyta; class Magnoliopsida; order Asterales; family Asteraceae; genus Bidens; species Bidens hawaiensis. The sequence continues at coordinate 217,147 of NW_027494730.1, forward strand.
TTGTAAAACTTAATCATGTAATTATCAAACTCAAAATAATCACATATCTACCTAGGTGAATTTTCATTGTTTTATTTTGTTCACTTTATAAATATCAGGCTATAAGAAATATCTTGTCTCAAATATCATCGGCGTGTTTTGAGTGCATCTATAGATAAGCATGCTTAAGTGATAACAATCAACGACGCTTAAAGTAATGCTCAAATGTTACAAATCATTTCTGACAAAATAATATGCGGGGTTAAGTTAGTATATTTTAATAGGCACTGAATTCCTCCTGACAGCATAGAATTACAACAGCCCTGCCAAAAACCCATTATGGCTTCTTCTATTTCTTGATAAAGAGAAATATGACCGAGAGTGGTTCAAATATATATAAAGAATTTATTTTTTATATACTTCTTACTATTTGATATTGTCCAACATGCATTTTTCAAAAAAATTGATCTATTTAAACCATGATCATGAACAAATACATAACTATGAGTCATATATTTGTCTTCTATTTGTGTTATCTATTCAAATTTGAGGTTTAGAAGTTAAAAGAAAAGAAAAAAGAAAAGGTTATTCGGATCGATTTGTAAAATTTACGTTTGTGTTAGGAGTAAGATGCAAGTTCTAGATCTACACAACGTTAGAAGTAGACATTTGCAAATTGGGTTCAAAGAATGAGAACACGAGCTAGTGTCAAACCTACGGGTTGCATCGGTTACAAACTGGTTTTAATTTTTAAACCAGTTTCAGACCAAGTTGGGTGCTGGTTTACTGGACCTAAACCGTTGTTTCTGTACACCTCTAGTCGGAAGTCCACATAAATTGGTTGCAGTGAGGCCTAACCGCCACAACAAAGCCTACTTCATAAGCCCAGCAACATCATATTTAGAGGTGCACAAATCGGGTATTAACAAAAACTGGGTTCGGGTATGGAATCGGGTACGGTTATGATCGGGTATTGGAAAATCGGGTATTAGTATAACCGGGTCGGGTTCGGGTCCGGTATTGGCATGAAAAACCATACCCTATGTACCGGTTCCGGGTCGGGTATTGAACCGGGTTTTCAATACCCGGGTATTTGAATACCCTATTTTCGGGTATTGAAAAAACCCATTTTCCGGGTATTTGAATACCCTATTTCTGGGTATTAAAAAAACCAATTTTCTGCAGCATTCTTCTGTTAACGGGCCTACTTTGTTTTTTTATTAAAACTCCATTTTTTTGCATACAAACTTCAAAGTTCATTCAAACATAATTCAAACATATGTAAATAACTAAACAATGATATAAAAAAACATATATTTTATGTGTTTTAAATTGTTGTTTGATATATCAAAAGACGTTGCTCTAAACAAAATATCTATATCAAATATGTGCTTCAAAAAAGATTCATTGAAGAACGGCTATAGATCTGTGGGTAGCCACACAACCATTGTCAAGTGTCACACAGACACATGTGCATAAACACTAATATCAGGTACGCAAAAAAATCCAGTTCGGGTATGCAAAAAACCCGGTTCGGGTATGCAAAAAACCCGGGTTTCAGGTATAACTAGAACCCGGTTTCAGGTTTCGGGTATAACTAGAACCGGGTTTCGGGTATTATCGGGTTTATATCGGGTACGGGTTCGGGTTCGGGTTTCAACATTGAGAGTCATACCCTGTCCGTACCTGTAGGTAGAGTCGGGTTCGGGTATAAAAAACCCGGGTTTAAAAAAAAACCGGTTCTGGGTTTTTTTTTCGGGTCCGGTTTCGAGTTCGGATTTTTTGTGCACCTCTAATCAGATTTGAAGGTTGGTCATGAAGATAAAAATTTTCACACTATTATCTTATATAAATAGTCAACTTAAAAAAACTTATGTTTTAGAATAGTGCCATTGTTTTGATTGTACATAATGGTTGGAAAATTATATAAGTTTAATCACATATAAAATTAGGGATATTGGTTTTTAATACTTTTAACTTTCATTCGTTGGTTGATACCACTTTCAACTTTTGATTTGTTAGCCATCACTTCCAACTTTCACCCTATTTTTTCTGGTACTTTAAAAATGATATCGGTGCCCTCAATCGATTGAATTAAAATTTTGAATAAGATGCAGCGGAATACAAATCTTCGGTTACAATACACGACCACAAGCACAGTAGTCTCAACACCTCTATACAATCTAGCAGACTAATGATTCATAAACACAAGGAATCTAACCCTAGATTATATATAAAAACGAGAGAGAAAACAAAGCGTGTAAACTGAAAGATGAATGAATGAATGTCAGATGAAACGTAACACCCTTTTAAAATATCCTCAAGACTAATAGTTGCCAATTTGTTATAACAACCAAACCAGCCTCGAGGCATTTTTAACATCTACAAAACTGGGCCCAACTCAGCCCAATAGTCTACAAAACCCATAAGACCAGAAAGCCCATCAGCAACACGATCAGCAACACTTTAACCAGAAGCTCAAACTCCAAAATGAATATATGCAACAAACAAATAACAAGGATTAAAATAAATCATATACCATATAACACTATGGAATTGAAACAATAAAAATATTACCAGCTATTATTTCAACAAGTACTCCCAAACTTAACGAACCCTAACTCAATTAGTTTTCTTGCTGACATTGCATAATTTTTAACACATCTCTTTCGCTGACTTGGCATTTGTTTATGCTGACTCAACACTAACCACTCACCTCATCATCATCGTCGTCTGTCATCATCCCCTGCCTTCTCCTCTTTCTAGCCACAACTACTACACACCACCAAAACCCACCTTAACTATCACCCACCACCACAATCCACCTTTCTTCACAATTTCCACAACTTCAAAAACACACCCCTTTCTCTATCGGAACCAATAGCACACCCCAATCATAACCGTTGTGCTTTGAGAACACATATTTAAGAACACACCTTAGCGGCCACCACCATTGTCAAAAACCCTACACCGGAGAACCACCACCAAACCGAACTCCATATGAATTCACCAATGTTGTCGCCTCCTGCAACTCATGCTCACCACTACCAAACAACCACCAACACAAAAACCCTAAATTAGGAATTTATTTAGGGCCTCAACCCTAAATTGGGAATCAATTCTCGATTTAAGGGGGTGTTTGAGATTGCTTATATTCCCCTCCTTTTAACTTTTTAACTTTTGCGGAAAGGAGAAAATAGAAAAATGAGTTTGGATAAGTGAAAAGAACTTTAGATTTTAACTTTTCATTTAGTGTAAAAAAACTGATCTTAAGAAGTCGGGAATTTGTGACTTTTGGTGACTTTTGGGTTAAAAATGCATATGTACCCACATAAGCTAATCCAAACACTTTTTTTAAAAACTCCTTTTCTAAAGTCATAAGTTATAAAAGTCCTTTTGGACTAAATAAGCAATCCCAAACACACCCTAATTGCAGTGGCGAGGAGTCAGGCAGAAGTAGATGGAAGTGGTCTCGTGACAAATGTGGTGGTCTACGACATGGGTTCATCAGCGCCGAAGACGACGAGGATAGCTTCGTCCATTTGAGCAGCTCCGGTGTTGGTGAAATTAGGGCTTCAAATTAAGTGGTATACGAAATTAGGGCTTGAACTTAGGTGTTGCAGGTGGTGTTTGGTGGAGATAGTGGTGGTGGAGGCGGGTGGTGGCCGACCAGATGGTGGAGGTGGGTGGTGTTATATTATATGGAATTAATTTTTTTAAGGTATTTCCACATAAGCATGCCACGTGCATTAAAAAATGCCACGACAGCAAGAAAATTAACGAAGATACAATCTGTTAAGTTTAGGAGTGTCATAAACAAATAGGGTAAAATTTGAGAGTGTGGGTAACAAATCAAAAGTTGGCGGTGATATCAGCAAACGGATAAAAGTTAAGAGTATTAAAAACCATTATCTATCAAAATTATTAAGGAGAATATATTACTATTGTTATAAAATATGATTTAAATTTGTTTTCTTTCTAACTATTTTCTTATGATTTGATTTAATTAGGTTGTTTTTCATTATCCTAGTAATGCTTGTTACCATGTCACTAATTCGCTTCAATGTTATATCTTTAGTCACATTTGTAGATTCTGTCAACATAACTGGATGTTGTTCCTCTTGTCGTAGCTGCTATGACCTCAAATCCGTCATCGTCACTTGCTGGCCAAAATTTTTTTTTCTTTCCGTTTTGTGTGTTCTTTTTCCAAGATTGTATGTTCTTATTATGCTTACACATATTCATTATATTTTGTTCTATACAAAGTGTTTTATTTCTTCTCGCTCTGTCTAGAAATATGAGAGAAAATATTAGTTATGATTTATTATCATGTTATTATCAAAGATAGGAAGTATGATTTGATTAAGTTAGTAATTATACGCGTGTTATTTATATAAATAGCTTATCAATAATACATATGACCATACGAAGTTTTCATCATTTACAGAAATCGCATCTTTACATGTACAATTACCAAAGTTTGAAACATAATAATCTTATGTACTTGTCAGGCCAGCTTAGACCTCATATAGGGCTCGGCCGTCCTCAAGGACATGACTCGATAAGGCACAAATTTTTATATAAAAAAAGTTATATGTAATATATGTTTTTACACCTTTATTAGTGAATAGGACTGACAACGGCTAATAAAAAACACCAATAAGGGCCTAAAACTCTGAATAAGTTCATTAAACAATCTAATAAATGTTATTGGGTCTGAGCCTAGTAATAAAATCAACCAGCAATGAACAATCTGTTTTGAGGAAAAAATTATATAAGGGCCATTTATTAATACTCGTCTTTGGCACTTGAAATCTTGTAGACGGCCCTGGTACCTATATGAGTTTCATCAACGTGATATGACTGACACCCACCCTAACTAAAATACAATTATTAGATTTAAACATTAATCTCAACTTGATCACGTTGATTTATAATCAATACAGAAGGTAAACAGGCAATAACCTGTGATACTAGCTCTTTTAAACCACAAAACCAAGTCGTTTAAAAATAGCATTTATAGATCGTGTGATCATAACACTACGAGTCTTAAGAGTCTTATGATCTTAACTTTCTTTAGAAAGTAATGGAAGAAGACTGCACTGACTATACATAGAAACTATTGTTGACTAAACAATATATTATCCAACGTCGTGGCAGCACAAGACTACATGCATGGTGCCGCTAATTTTGAATGTGCATTCGGTGTCATAAGTGTTGAAATTGTAGGTTCTTGCTAAGGATATATGTTTGTCTTCCACGCATGACGTGCATACCAAAACTATAGATACATTTTAATTTTTTTATATCACTTGGCATCGTATGATTGGGCCACGTCTTATTATTATTATTATTATTTTGTTTTAAGTTGTCCTTTTAGGATATATCAAATGCATGTCAATGTAATTGAAACCGAACCGATTTATGTTAACTTGCCGTCACAAACGTTCAGGTTTTACTGATCGAATAAAAGTCATTTTAAATATGTTACATATTGTAACAAAAGCTATACGAGTATTCTGGGCATTTACTAATTTAATTATTGGGTTTATTGTCAATACCGTAACAAATTTAACCGACATCAACAAAATTTGCGTCGTTTTGATCATAAGTTGTATTTGTTATATATATATATATATATATATATATATATATATATATATATATATATATATATATATATATATATATATTAGACTTTTTTTATAAGTTATGAGTGCCGCTGCTGTTTTTTGCGTTAAGCGATTAATATTTTCATTTAAGTATTGGTATCGTGATGAACTTAATCCATAATGCCCCGTCATAACAGGTTGGGTATTGCTAGTTATTTTTAGAAACCCATACTGGTATTATATGAAAGGATTCACCGTATATAACTATTTACCTTTAGAAGTTTGAAATTGGTCCGCTTAAAATGCAATATATACAAGTTAGGGGTTATTTGGTATCTTTGGTGGCTAAGCTTTGATGAACATGTTGGGATGGGGCGCGGGTCAGACTCAATATATACGTATAAAAAATTCATAAATGAGGGAGCTAGACTCAAAATCTCTAGATGTAAAGGAGTAAATTTACACCGCATATAAAAATTTTGGAGGAAACAGGTAAATTCACACTACTTAGCAAAAGAAAAAACAAGGGCCAACCACAATGATACTTCACCAATGGGTAGCTTTTTAATGATTCTATTAAGATGTTACCTTTGAATTGGTAATTGGTAGAGCATGTTTAGTTTACTAAAAATATACCTCTTATGGGTAAGTTTTAGAAGTGGTGGTGAATCTTGGATGAAAATGTGAAAGGAGGGCTTAATAAGTATAAAATTTTCTAACGAGAACACGTAAATTTAAACTACTGAACAAAAGGCCGGGAGGAGAGTGTAGACCCATGGTTTCGGCCCCTTAATGAATAAAAGGTTGGCAAAGGTTTCTAAATTAATTCAAACAAAACATATTAGTCACTAAATTTAGCGATCTATTTATATGTTTCATAATCATATAAAGCCATGTCACTAATGATCGATGAAAATTTGTTATCGATCGGTACTAAATTTAGCGGCCTAGTAACCAATTAAGAGCTTGTAGATTGAAATCTATTTATATGTTTCATAATCATATAAAGCCATGCCATTTTAGTCACTAAAAATTACATTTTTTTAAACGTACGTTACATTTATCTAAAATTTAATTTTTTTAAGCTATCTCAGTATTTGAGTGAGTCTTTTTCAGACGAATATTAGCTGTTTATAATGATTTTGACGCTCTAGACCTGACTAATTCAAAAACACCATCAAAAAAGTCATTTTATACTATTGAATCAGAATACCAACTATAATAAATTACAAAGAATTACACTTAAGGGTATAAAATTATTATTTTAATAGTTAGGATAATATATTTTTTAGGAGCTCATTACCATTCACCAACATTACATTTATATTTTTTATTATAATTCAAACCGTGTATTTTTTTTAGTTAGATATTCATTTTACAAAGGGCATAAATATAGCTAAAGAAATATGAAAATACACTATTATCTTTTAGTGTCATATATCTTGAAGCTCCTTCTTCTCCTATAAATAGCCTCCATGATCATAACCTTCTCTTCACCAAAATCCCAACATTCTTGATAAGTTTCTTTTCTTTTAAAAAAATGGTGAACCGTTCGGTTGCTTTCTCGGCATTCGTTTTGATCCTTTTCGTGCTGGCCATCTCAGGTTATCAAATTTGTATCCGTCATTTGTTAAATTTGATGGTTTTTTATAACACTCCCTTTGTCCCTCTTTAAGTGTCATGGTTTGAAAAATATAAAGTTCAACGTAGATTGAATAATTATTTTTTTACTTACCAAATGACAATAATGTCTTTGGAAATTGGGTCCATAAATGTTGTTTATTAATACTAGTTTTGTGTGTTAAGGATAAACTTGTAAAATTGACTAATAAATTTTGAAAGTGCACATTTGTAATGGGACAAATAAAAAAGGAAATATGGACACTTTTTAATGGGACGGACTCTATTCCACCATGTCACAGTGGAATAGAGTGACGTATACGTTAATGGTGTTATGTGTTCTAAGTTTCTAACAAGTTGCAAAACGTGTAGATATCGCAAGCGTGAGAGGTGAGCTATGCGAGAAAGCTAGCAAGACATGGTCAGGCAACTGTGGTAACACCGGACACTGTGACAACCAATGCAAATCATGGGAGGGTGCGGCCCATGGAGCGTGTCACGTTCGCGGTGGGAAACACATGTGTTTCTGTTACTTTAATTGTAAGAAAGCCGAAAAGCTTGCCCAAGACAAACTTAACGCTGCTCAAGAGAAACTTGATGCGGAAAAGCTTGATCGCGATGCCAAGAAAGTGGTTCCGAATGTTGAGCATCCGTGAAAGGTTACTCGGGTTCTTTAAATAAAAGTTCTAAGATTAATAAAAATAGGAATAATAATAATAGAAAGTGTTCTAAGATTAATGATGTTGTCATTAGGACATTTTCTTGGTAGTGATATGTGTAATAAGGTGATGCTTTTATGCTTTCCATGCATAAGGGTTTATAACTATGTGTAATAAAGTCATGGCCTTCTTGTAATTTCACATGGAAGAAGTATGATAACAAGTATATAGTCTCTTCCATTTAATGGTAAAATGTTATATTACAAAAAATTGACACTAGTAGACAAATAACTATGGTTAACGCAGGAGTGGCTAATGGGACAGCAAAAACAAGTTAGGACTTTAGGTCTAAACCTGATTAAGGCCTCCAAGTCAAAAAAAAAAAAGAAAAAAAAAACTTTATATATAGATATATATATTATAATGGGTAAAGTAAATAAAAAGTAATGTACTTGTGTGATGGTAGGCTTGGTTATTAAAGTATAAGTTACGAGTTCAAAACTTGTAATAAGTAAAAAGAAATTTTCTCAACAATTGTGATGAAAATGCCAAAAAAACTTGTTTCGATTTAGGCTTTTACATTTGTTGAGCCGGCCCTGGTTAACGGACATCTCTATCTAAAATCCATCAGTGATGGTCACTACAGTAGTTATCAATGAAGGTATTTGGTAACATGAGCCATGGTAATCTCTTTGTCTATGAGATTAGCGAGAGATGCTACTGAGGGTTCACCGATGGATATTCTTTGTGGACGGCAAGTCTTATCGCTGATGGTAGTGACCGCTGATAGACAAAAGTACACTAATAGTTAGCTAAACACGCTAATATCCGATAACGAAAATATTGCCAAACAAATCACTGAAGTCTACAACTCGATCAAATATATAATACTAATATGTCTAATACTGAACAGAACGTGTAAACTGAACATGTATATAAATACTTATGAACTGATTAATACAATTGTATATTTATAAAATAGGGCATTTATAACTAAGTCACTCACATTTACATTGAATAATAAAATCTATAGCATCAAATTGTGTACAATGAGCCGTACAATTAAGGATTGAATTTTTACCCGATTGTGTGTGTGTTTTTTTATCCGAATATATATATTTTATTTATATCTATAATAATAATATATATAAATGAAACCCCTAAAATCTTATGTGTCGCGATGTGGTTTCTCCCTCATTTTATGAAAGCCACCAGATTACTTTATTTTTAAATGGAGGTCTTTCATTGATTTAACCCAAATTCATGAGGGTTTTACCAAAACCAGATAGCTCTTAAATGAGTTATAACATCTTATTAAATTAAAAATTAATCTTACCAATTATTTGATATAAAAATCCTATAAAATAGGGATATACTAAAATTCAATATCCAATTTAAAAAGAAAAAGATATTATTTATAATTAATAAACAATTTTATAGTAAAAAACATAAGCGGGTCATGGGTCACCAAATCCAGATAGCTTTTAAATAGGTTATAAAATATCATTTATTTATAAAACCCTTTCATCATCAAACCCTAAGTATATTATTAACTTTCTAACAATAAAGAAAATTAAAATCCAAAAAATTAATATTAAAAATTGAAAAATATAAAACAATTATTCTCTCAAGTCATTAGATTGCTTTATTTATAAATGAAGGCTTCTCACGCATTTGACCCGAATTCACAGGCAAAGGTCTAACTAAACTTAGATAGCTCTTAAACGGATTATAACATCTTATTATATTAAAAATTAGAGTTGAGTTCAAATAAAAAATATACTTTTACTAGGAAGGGAGGGGGGTATTTTAGTCAATTCCAATTAATACTTTACATCTCAAAAAAACCCACTCCTATGCCTATTTATTATCCTATAACTTTTACACATCTCCTACGGCTAAAATAACCCAACCGTCCGTCCATCATCCACCGTCACCGCTCCACTGCCGCCAACACCCTGGCCGGCATCGGCGTCGGCTCTACTCCACCACCGGAAACATGGTGATACCGGATATGGTGGTCAACGTGATGGATATCGTGGTCAGATAGCAACCTCCGACACCGTCCTACCACCTTCAACCTCCGTCACCTGCAACCTCCATCACCGCTCCCAAACGACCAGATCTGAATCCACCGCAAACGAGAAAGTCGTGTCTTTCCTTGTTTTCACGATGAGAACCCTTGGCTGACGCCATTGTGTTTAATCACAATTATGGTTTTGTTTTTGGGGTGAAGGGAATGGCAGAAAGGTGATGACAGCAAAGATCTTAACTAGCCATTGTATTTCTAAACCACAAGTCTATAAATTGTGTTTTACAAGACACTGTGTTATTTATTATGAAAAAAAGAAAAACACAATTTAAAAAAATATTATATTAAAACATAATATTAAAAAACACAATAAAAAAATATCATGGTAAAATACAATTAAAAAAAAACACAATACTAAGACATAATTTAAGAAAAACAACACTATAATAAACCACAATGAATAAACATATTTTGGTAATGAAAAAAAAAACACAATTAAAAAACAAAGTTAACACACAATGAAGAAAAAACACAATGTTCAACACCTATAACATAATACATAAAAAACCTATTAATTTTTTTTTTATATATAGCAATATGGTACTCATATTAAAGAAACAAAAGCCCTCGTTATTATGGTGGTTCTTTTTTAAAAAAACAATGTCATATAAAAAAGTTATGAGCGTTTTAAATTAATGGGGGAATTGGCATGTGACTTGCATGTGGAGAGAGAAAGTAAACAATATGTGTTATTCCTTTTTTACCCTTTTCTTTATTTTATCTTTAGTTTTCTCTCAAATTAATCTTAACCATTCAAATCTAAAATCAATGGATAAGATTATTTCTTATCCTTCCTACAAATATCATACTTCTTATTTTAACTTGACCCTTAAAAATTAATCTAATCAAATATTTGACATGAAAATTCTATAAAATAGGGTTATATAAAAAATTAATATTATGTTTTATTTAAAAAATATATTATTTATAATTAAGAAACAATTTTATAATAAAGAAAATAAACGGGTAAGGGGTATCACCAAAGCCAGATAGCTTTTAAACCAAATTATAACATATCATTTATTTGTGAAACCATTTTATCATCAAACCTCAAGTATATTAATTATTAACTTTCTTATAATAAATAAAATTAAAACCCAAATATATATATATATATATATATATATATATATATAAATATTAAAAACGAATAATGTAAAACAACCCCAATAATACGGGAGATAAAATCTAATATTATATAAAACTGAAAAGTAATTAATACCGAACGAAACGTGTAAACTGAACATATATATAATACTCATGAACTGATTAATACAATTGTATATTTATAAAATAGGGCATTTATAACTAAGTCACTCCCATTTTACATTGAATAAAAGGATATGTATACGATCTATAGCATCAAATTGTGTACAATGAGCCGTACAATTAAGGATTGAATTTTGACTCGTTTGTGTGTGTGTTTTATCCCAATATATTTTATATTATATAAAATTGAAAAGTAGCGATTAAAAACAGAAGACAAATGAGTAGCAGGCTACGCCGCTATCCCCTTTTGAATTGAAAAGTCCAGTCTTTTAAAAACTACAGTGGCAGATCTTGGAGTCATAACATTACTGTGGATGACCCGTTGAACTCGGCTAAGCAACTTCACCGTTGAACTCGGCTAAGCAACTTCACAGCTTCAGACGCGAGGAAACCAACAGTGTCAAAAGCCAATTAGTTGGGATTAAAGACAATGTCGAGATTGTGATTTAAAACATGTGTTTATCATGTAATTGTACTGATTAAAAAAAGGTACAAAATGTTTGGAAGTGAACATGTTATCAGTAATAAAATTGAAAATGGATCGATTTTGAGCTTTTGACAACATAGGCCTACAATAATATGTGTAGCATAAGCCTATGCCTACCTGAATTCCATACGATCAAGACTCTATACTATATGCAGGCCCTTATGCTGGAGGTCTACGTTGACTCGTTGTAGGCTATGTTGCGGTCAGCATAGCCAGCACTGGTTGGTTAATTTTGAGATTTTTCATGTTTTGTAGGGGGAACTTGTGTGTAATGTATATGTATATCTTATACGCTCGTTATACTAACTAGTATTATCGGCTTAGGTGAAGCTCCCGAATGATTCGAGGAAAGTTAAAGATCAAGTGTTCGAAATTGGACATCAAAATACACACCTTCAAGTTGAACTTCTACTTCTTGTTTATGTTTGATCGATAGAATGAAGTTTCTATGTTGCGCGCTCAAAAGAAAAGAAAGTTTTATATTGCTCATAAGAAAATTTTAGGACCTATTTTTCGCACTAAAATTATAATAAAGTATTAAATTTGAGGATGTTACCACTCGAAAGTAAAAGAATACATGTTTAAGATTCTCCTATAGTTTTGATTGTACAATTATATAAGTTGGACAAGCATCACATTTTACATATTAATCTGTGACCTAATTTCATATCAATATACTATTGGAGATTGGAATGCACAGATGTTATAATTCACCTATCCAACCGAAAATGTCAACCAACATGATTGACACCCTATCAAAAAGACCTTGTTAAAACACAATAACGCAAAATATTAATATTTACGTAAAACGAGTAATAGATTGAACCTGTGCGATTTATTTACATAAAACGAGTAATAGATTGATTTTGAGACAAATTAAACCGATAACGATATAATGAAACCGGAGTCCTGGGTTAGTTACTCAGTATCAGAAACAAAGTCTTTTAAACACATAAAAATATCGATTCAAATTCCAATAAGCGAAAAGTATTTGATTATTTGTTTGTTAATTCTTGACCCTCGAGTCTTGTGATCTTTAGTTTTCTATATATAAAAGTTGGGAAGAAAAGTTGGAATGGACTGACTATATAGAAATTAGCGTTGACTAAATAATACTACGTGCATGCATACTGTTACTTCCGCAAATGTTGAATTTATTTGTTCTTGCCAAAAGATTTGACTTCCATGTACATATTACGACATACGAAAATATGAAATACACGCACTTGTTTACTTACTATTTTTAGAAAATTATAGATATATGTTTATTTTTACTTTTACTCATACAACTCTTAAATTAATTTTATCTTTTCACTTTATATATACAACAACTAAATTTTATCCTCTGTATTTAAAGGGGTTGTTTTACATTATTCGTTTTAATATTTATATATGTATATTTGGATTTTAATATTATTTATTGTCAAAGGTTAATAATTAATATACTTGAGGATTGATAATTAAATGGTTTCACAAATAAATGATATGTTATAATCCGGTTTAAAAGCTATCTCGGTTTGGTGATACCCATTACCCGTTTATTTTTTTATTATAAAATTCTTTCTTAATTATAAATAATATTTTTTTTAAAAAATAAAATAGGATATTAATTTTTAGTATATTCCTATTTTATTGGATTTTCATATCAAATATTTGATGAGATTATTTTTTTAATATAATGAGATGTTATAACCCGTTTAAGAGCTATCTGGGTTTGGTGAGACCTTTACCCGTGAATTCGAGTCAAATGCGTGAGAAGCCTTCATTTACAAATAAAGCAATCTGATGGCTTGAGAGAATAGTTGTTTTACATTTTTTTGTTTTTAATACTTATTTTTGGGATTTTAATTTTCTTTATTGTAAGAAAATTAATAATATACTTAAGGTTTGATGATGAAAGGGTTTCATAAATAAATGATATGTTATAACCCGTTTAAAAGCTATCTGGATTTGGTGACCCATGACCTACTTTATGTTTTTTACTATAAAATTGTTTATTAATTATAAATAATATATTTTTCTTATTAAATTGGATATTAAATTTTAGTATATCCCTATTTTATAGGATTCTCATATCAAATAATTAGTAAGATTAATTTTTAATTTAATGAGATGTTATAACCCGTTTAAGAACCATCTGGTTTTGGTAAGACCCATACCCATGAATTTGGGTTAAATCAATGAAATACCTCCATTTAAAAATCAAGCAATCTTGTGGCTTTCATAAAAGAGGGGAGCGACCACATCGCAACACATAGGATTTTAAGGTTTTCGTTTATATATAATAGATAGATATCTTTTCTTTTTAAATTGGATATTAAATTTTAGTATATTCCTATTTTGTAGAATTTTCATATCAAATAATTGGTAAGATTAATTTTTAATTTAATGAGATGTTATAACCCGTTTAAAAGCTATCTGGTTTTGGTAAGACCCATACCCATGAATTTGGGTTAAATCAATGAGAGACCTCCGTTTAAAAATCAAGAAATCTAGTGGTTTCCATAAAAGGGGAAGCGACCACATCGCGACACATAGAATTTTTGGGTTTTCGTTTATATATATTATCTATTATACATATTTGCTTATTCGTATAGCTAGCTATAGGGTGTATACGTGATGAGTGTGAGTGAGTAGTGACCGTCACGTAGTCGCTACATTGATAGGAGTAACATGAAACTCAGGATTAAGGATGTATTCAAGACATTTTCCAGAGAATTGATCTATGATCGATTCTGTATTTTTATATTAACTGCAAATTAAAATATATATTCCGACAAAACTGAATCAAGCGAGTGTAAACGATAATGTGATTCGTATTCTTTTAAGCATTACCTTAATCTAAAATTTTAAATACCTAATAATGCTTACAAGCAAAAAGAATTGACACAAAAAGTATATATATGAAGTAAAAGTATATATATGAAGTTTTACACGTAGTTGAAGTGAGTAAAAATATTACTTCAAAAAAAAAAGCTGTGATATAATATATTTGTGGTGTGACCAGTGACCAGTATATGTTTTATTTCTTTATCATAATTCAAACCTAGTATATAGTTATATATTTTCATTTTGGCTAAAAAAATGTTTAAAAAATACATCATTATCTTATAGTGTAGTTATCTTGAAGCTCCTTCTTCTCCTATAAATAACATCCATGATCATAACCTTCTCTTCACCTCCACCAAAACCACAACATTCTTGTTCCTTTTGTATTAAAAGAAATGATGAACAAATCAGTTGCTTTCTCCGCGTTCGTTTTGATCCTTTTCGTGCTCGCCATCTCAGGTTATCAAAAGTTTTTATCTATCATTTGTTGAATATGATGTTATTTAAATTCTTTTATGGTTTTATGTGTTCTAACACGCAAAACGTGTAGATATCGCAAGCGTGAGAGGAGAACTATGTGAGAAAGCTAGCAAGACATGGTCAGGCAACTGCGGAAACACGAAACATTGTGACAACCAATGTAAATCATGGGAGGGTGCGGCCCATGGAGCGTGTCACGTTCGTGGAGGGAAACACATGTGTTTCTGTTACTTTAATTGTCCAAAAGCCGAAAAGCTTGCCCAAGACAAACTTAAAGCCGCTCAAGAGAAAGTTAATGCGCAAAAGCTTGATCGCGATGCCAAGAAAGTGGTTCCGAATGCTGAGCATCCGTGAAAGGGTCGATTTCTTTAAATAGAAGGTTTTAAGGATATGATTATGAATAAAAATAAAGAGTATGATGTTGTCATTAGGGCAGTTTCTTATTAGTGGAATGTGTAATAAGGTGGTGCTTTTATGCTTTCCATGCATAAGGGTTTACAACTATATATGTGTAATAAAGAGAGGATCTTTTCAGTTCAACTATGAGAAGTTGTTCAATTTATTATTCGGTTTTGCTTTTTCAACCTGTGATGGCAACTCATGCTTATAGGCATGCCTCTTAATAGTCCATTTGTGTTCATATGACATACGGGATTTCAACTGTTCATTGTTAGTTTGATGCTCGAAAATGGCGCGAACATGTTCCATGAGGAAACTAGCAACTCGTAGAACATTCCCACTAACTTGCCTATGACTAAGAGCTCAATGGCATCCATGTTAATAACAGCTAAACTTTTGTGTTGAAAGTAAGATTCAAACTTATAACAACAAGGGTCGCAGAGTCTTCTTTATCCCAGTTAATTTAAGTGGATTAAATGGCCACCGTCATTAACATTAGGTTTAGAATCAACATGGTCTCAAAGTGGACCATAACTTAATATAAATTTTTTATCATAGTTTTATTTATCCCAGCTAATGACAATGGACCAAATGGCCACTCTCATTAGGTTTAGAATCAACATGGTGTCAAAGTGGACCATGAACTTAATATGAACTTTAAAGTGGACCATGAACAATTTGTCAAGTACTTTAGATGTGAATTTCAGATTTAAAGATATAAACTTAATATTTCGGCTTGTTAAAGTAAACGAATCAAGAAATGAGCTAACATTCTATTATTGTCTTGTTTCCTATATTTAGGAAGTTAATTGTATAAACTGACATCAATATAATGATATATTTTACAAGTTATATTCACATGCACGAACCTCTTACGACATCAATGTAGTTGAACCGCAAATATGATGATATATTTTACAAATTATATCCACATGCGTGAACCTCTTACAACATCAATATAGTTGAACCGCTTACAATTTGACCCCTAGATTCATCATTGTATCGGTCAGACTTACATTCTTTGTTTTTTTGCCACCTATCGGTTTTGTATACTACTTTGTATGATTAAACATATTCGTAGCTCTAGTTAGATCAAACAATCAATATTTTAAAAGTTTGCTCTAAAAGTCGTTTCATGCAAGGTGACTAAACATGAGAAGGCTTGTCATGACAGTCAACTTGTATTTATATCTTTGGCTTTTAATGCTTTTTGTTTCCTCACATCTGAAGCTATTTGGCCGAGTTCAACGGGTCTTGCATAGTAATGTTATAACTTCAAGATCTATCAATGTAGTTTCCAAAAGATTGAATTTTCTAATTTAAAAGGGCTTTCGGCGCAGCTTGTTGCTCGTTTGCCTTCTGTCTTGTTGTAAACATTATATTTTATTATGTAACTAGAAAACTTTATCTTTAATTTTTATTTTTCACAATTTATCATTTTTTATATATTTATACTGTTTTATTTTAGGGATTTTTACATATTTCTCCTTCCTAACCTTTGAAATTACATATTTCTCTAAAATACAGGTTTTTAATGCAAAATGTACAATGCTCTTTAAGCATGATTTGGAAAAATATGTAATTTAAAAGTTTAGGAAATGTATAAATGCCTCTTTATTTTATATCTAAATGTCGATTAATTTTATATTAACTAAATTACTATAGAATGTACGTATACTAAATATATCACTTTTGTATAAACACTCGCGTGTCGCGTGTTTCAGTTGGGCATGTTTGTGATTTGCTTTTCTCCTGGGTCTAAAATACATTAACTAAGCTCAATTTAATATATTTGGGCCCACAAATGATCTGCAAGAAATTAAATGTTTTTTGTTTCTTCGAAATTATTAACCAGCGTTACGAGTAATAACCAAGTTTTAAAATTATTTAAATTATATCACTCGTGTATTTATTGTTCAAATTGGATCACTAAACCTTCAAATTGAATCATTAACAAACTTTTTTTCGTCACGGATGAAATGAAGGAGCAAATGTGGGAGTCAGGGTTTCCAATATATGTAATTATATTGAACAATAAAAACAAATGTTAATTGTATTATAAATAAAAAATATCTAAAATCCACATTACTAATCCACAACATCAAAAAAAAGAAAAAAAAAAATTTTTTCTAATTGAAAAAAAAATGCAAAAAACACATATTAAAACCTATCTGCATATACTATTAAACAAAACATTCTTTCACATGCCATTCAACGAAAGCAGCCAACTAATACTATTATTTATAAAATTACTAAAAAGTTACAATATAACTTTAAATTTTATACTAAATAAGGTTTTTAGATATTTATGAATTTTTAAATTTTATTTATCAATATTTATATCTTACGAATCCATAAGGTATGTAATATGTTATTATATATTATTAAAATTTAATTTTTTGTTACATTTTTAACCACCTGTATATTAAATAGGCTATATCCTAATCTTACTAATATATTAAAACAAGATGATTCTCTCCACATGTTCTTATTCTAGCTTATCCACATAGGATTCCATGTAATCACATTTCCATATCAATGATTTTCACATATTCTCAATTATTTTTAATCCACTAAATTAAAATCAGCATTCCAATTTAATTCAATTAATTCTACAATTAAATCTATTTATTCAAATTAATGTAATTAACTCCATGATTAAGTCTATTTATTCCAATTAACCACCTTGTCAAATTCTTTTTAAGTTTCTGTTTTATTTAAATCTATTTATTCAAATTAATGCAATTAATTCCATGATTAAGTCTATTTATTCAAATTAATAACCACCTTGTCAATGATTTAATTTTCTCTTGAGGAAAGAAGAAGAGCCGATGAATGATGATCAAACCGAATGTTCTTTAAGTTTTATTTATTTATTTATTAAGAAATGACATGAAAAATGCTATAAAAATATGAATATCTCTGAAAATTATTTATAAAAAATACTCTAAAAGAAAAAAGAAAAAAACTTTCTTTAGAACAATTTAAAAAAAATTAAATAAAGCTGTTTACAAAGAGATTTTTGAAAACTTAATGTGATACAGTTTAAAGCTGGTATGTATTTGTAAACTTAGGTTTCAATTAATATTATAAAATCTTTTACTAATATGGTTTTTTATTTTTTTTCAGGTCTAATGATTCATTTATATTATATTATTTCTTATTCATTGCATTGTTTATTTATAAAGTATTTTCTTTTTATGTTATAGACACAGTTTAACATCTTTTGTAACATCTAATGGTAAAAATCTTATGTCAAATATTTGTGTTGACTGAATGCGTAGTTTATATTTTATATTGTTTATTGATATGTTTTTCACCCGTGTGTAACACGGGTTATTATCCTAGTAACTTAAATATAACATGAAATTTAAGCAATTAATATATATATTAAAAGGGGGATTTAATACCTCTCACAAAGTTACTATTTAATTTATTACTATTCATTTTTTTTTTGTTGATATTTTATTAGTTATAACCACTAAATTACTAGCCATAATTCCATAAATAAAAAATACGGTTTTATTTCTTTTATTTTACTTTTTATTCAAAGAATTAAAGTATTTAACAAACTATATTTTTAACAACTTTGGGCAAGTGTCGGCTTTACATGTTTTATTTGTCGGCTAGACGATTTTCTTAAACTTTGCTTCCATATTTTTTATAGTTCGTCTTTACAATGACCGAAACTTTTTTCATGATTTAAAAATATCCCGCCATCGCATGGTTTTATATCCGCATTTCAACGCTTGATACATCGCCTTTAAATTTGGCTTACTAATTTATGTTTACGAATTTGTGTTGGTGCCGCTGATACTAACCGAATTTATGTTGGTTCGCAGCTGTAATGTGCCGGGTTTTTTCTTCTACATATGAATATTTCTTGCATTTTAGCATTGACGGGTTTATTTCTTTTGTTTAGTTTCGATGTCTTAACTTGATATAGACTGACTTTAGCGTCGACTTGCAACAAGTTTATGGTTGAACGTTTTACTTATATTTTCTGTTCAATTTAACAGTTAAGTAAAAAAGTGACAAAACAATAGTTTTAATAAAATCATAGCATAACGGTCAAAATCGCAAGAAACATAATCCAGCCGTCACAAATACTACTCAACAAGAAACCCATAAGACTCGAACCAAATCTCATTATCATCTTATTATTATTATTATTATTATTATTATTATCTTGACTAGAGGTAATAATCTTCCACACCCACTTGCTCAATTTCACCAATTTTCATATTCTTGATTGATCGTATGCTCAAACGGTAACAATATTCTTGATTTGAAGTTTATGGGTGTAATTAAGGGTGTATTGGTTTAGATCTGGTTGTGGGTTGTGTTTAATTTGGTTGGTTTTAGGGTTTTGAGATGTGATTTGGGTTTAAATTGTTTGGTTGATGATGAATCTTGATGAATTAGTTATCAATCATGGATAAGATTTTTGAAAATTTGGGGGTTTTTGAAGTTATTCGGTTACTTGGATTGGTTTTCGGGTGCAAACGAACTGAGCCAAGTTCGAGATTGGCTCGTTTTGACCTACGAGAGTTCAATCTCGATTCTCGAGCTTGGCTTGTTATGAGCTTTGTTTTTAAAGCTTGAGCTTGGCTCATGAGTCCTTTTTTTTTTTTGAAGCTCGAGTTCAGCTCATGAGGCGTTTTTCAAGCTCGTGCTTGGCTCAGTTCCACGTAAGAGAGCTCAAGCTTGAGCTTGGCTCGTTTCAATCTCTGTTTCTAAAGCTCTACCTCGGGCGCAGCTCGTTTCAAGCTCTATTTTTAAAGCTGGAGCTTGGCTCGTGAGTACCTTTTCTTTTTTAAGCTCGAGCTCGGCTTGTGAGTCGTTTTTTCAAGCTCGAGCTTGGCTCATTTCGACTTACGAGAGCTTGAGCTCGGCTCGTTTCGAGCTCTGTTTCTAAAGCTCGAGCTCGGCTTGTGAGTCGTTTTTTCAAGCTCGAGCTTGGCTCATTTCGACTTACGAGAGCTTGAGCTCGGCTCGTTTCGAGCTCTGTTTCTAAAGCTCGAGCCCGGCTTGTTTTGACCTCTATTTCAGTCGTTTTTTTTAAGTTGCTTGGCTCGTTTGTTATTTATTAATTAACTTATATACTTTTTAAATTATTTTTATATATTTTGATTTTTGGTTGACGATGTTGGGTTTGATTGTTGGTGAATTATGATTAATTAATTATGAATGGTGGATTAGTTGCTAGTGTTTGTAGTTAGGATGTAGTAGTTAGTGATTGGTTGTTAGTTATATGAAGTGTAATGTCTGTTTTTGGAACCCTAGGTTTTTAAAAATTTGGGGGGTTTTTTGAGTTATCGGCTTAATTGGATTGTGCTCAGGTGTAAACAAGCCCGGACTCGGCTCGTTTTGACTTATGAGAGCTCTGTTTTCAAAGTTCTTGCCGAGCCAAGTTAAAACGACTCACGGGCCGAGTTTGAGCTTTAGAAACAAAGCTCGAAACCAGCTGAGCTCGAGCTCTCGTAAGTCAAAACATGTTTAGCTTGAGCTTGAAAAAATGACCCACAAGCCAAGCTCGGGCTTTAGAAACAGAGCTCAGCTTGCTTTGAATTACGAGAGCTCGAGCTTGGCTCCTGAGTCGGTTTTTTAAAGCTTGAACTGGTTTATTATTTTTTAATTATTTCTCTCTCTTTTTTAGTTTTATATATTCTGAGAACACCTTAACAATCCTAAGCTCAGCTCGCGCTCTGCAGTACCTTAAACAAGCCAAAGCTCGGCTCGAGCTCGGTTGTGCAGTGTGAATTAATACATAGAAGTCCAAAAGAGTTGAAACTTAAAAATGCACTAGGCCCGTTAAGGCTTGACGAGCCTAAACAATCTTTTCATGCAAGACTTGAGCTCGATAACTACAAGCTTTATTCAAGACTCGGGCTCGGCTCATTTCGAGCTTTTTTATTGATCCGATCTCAATTTACTCACAGGCGGCTCAACTCGACTCGCTTGCACCCTTACGTGTTCTCGATTTCTAGCATTTTGGAGTCTAATGTCTGTTTTTTAAAAATTATTTGCTTATTTGGATTGCGTTTATGATTTAGGATTTTGCGGTTAAATTTCCATGGAAGGTATCGGAACTGGTAACGGTAACGGTACATCCGCAGCAACACTGGATCAATGGAGGCAATTTACGAGGCTTTTTCAGTACTATTTGGATAAAACAACTCCACACGCGACATATAGGTGGATCGGGACTGCAACATTAGGAGTTTTGTTTGTGTTGCGTATTATTTATGTTCAAGGGTTCTACATTGTTACCTACGGTCTGGGAATCTACGTACTTAATTTGCTGATCGGGTTTTTGTCACCGTTGGTTGACCCTGAAGTTGACCCGATTGATGGCCCGCTGCTGCCTACAAAAGGGTCTGATGAATTTAAGCCGTTCATTCGGCGTCTGCCCGAGTTTAAGTTCTGGTAATTATTTCACACTTTCACATAGTTATTTTAATATGTCAAGCTCCTGTTATTTTAACCCGGATTAATTTCATACGTATCTTTATAAAAGTTCAAAATTTCATAGATATTCTTATTGTTTTCGTAGTATCATGTTTAATGTTTAAAAACACTAAAAGATCGTATTTATCAATTCCATGATTTAAAAATAATAATAATAATATTAATAATAATAAAAAATAAAAATTATAACAGTTTGTTTTGTTGAATAAACAATTAAGAAAACAATGTCATACACTGTTAGAAAAGTGTAAAATGTCTATAATGCACCTAACTTTAAAGCTGTTTGCCACATCTAGAGGTGTAAATTGACAGAAATGCCCTTGCGTAAACTCATAGTTTTCGAGTTTCGACAGTTTTTAAGGGTTGATTCTTTTGAGGAGAATTATGAGAATTTGCCACTTCACTAGTGACAAAATTTTCAAAGTCAAGGACATTTTTGTCATTTTACAATTATTCCATATTTTATTTTTGCCTAGAATTCACAAACAAAACTGCCATATGTGGGATGGCCATAGTTGGGCCTGCAAACGAACCGAACTGCGAACTGTTCGTGAACCGTTCAGCGGGAAGTTCGATTATGCTCATTTATTTAAAAAATGAACAAACATCAACAAAAAGTTTGTGTTTGTTATGATAAACGAATGAACAAAAAGTTTGTGTTCGTTTAATTAAACGAACGAACATGAACACATGTTCGTTCGTTCATTTATGTCGTGAACGAACATGAACACATGTTCGTTCATTTATTCGTATATGTTCATTTATGTTTGTTCATATATGTTCAATCACGTTTGTTTATCTTTTTTCAATTGTGTTCATTTATGTTCGTGAACTGTTCGTTTAGATTTTAAATAAACGAACGTAAACGAACACAAACATGTTCGTTTTTTAAATAATCGAACATGAACACCAAATATTTGTTCGATTAAGTGTCCGTGTTCGTGTTCGTGTTCGTTTAAAGTTAAACGGACACGAACATACCTTTGTTCATGTTAGTTCGGTTCGTTTACAGGCCTATCCACAGTTAAGAGATGTTAATTAACCAAGAATCTCATTATGCATTTTTTTTATTGTTCGGTTTAAAGGCATGCCATCACAAAGGCGTTCATCATATCGATCCTGATGACGTTTTTCTCCATGTTTGACATCCCTGTGTTCTGGCCAATACTTCTTTGCTACTGGCTTGTGCTGTTCACCCTAACGATGAAGCGCCAAATCATGCATATGATCAAGTACAAATACGTCCCGTTCAACATCGGTAAACAGGTCTGCAACCTGCATTGTCTATATATGCTCTTTTCTTTAGTGTCACAAAGTTAACTTAAAACTTGAACGGTTTTCTAACAGAAATATGGTGGTAAGAAGTCGTCTTCAGCGAGTAGCAGTGGCGTTGGATCACGAGCTGATTGAAGACGGTATTTGTTTATCTATTTTTATTATCAAAATGAAAATGTAGTTAGATTTGAACGGTTGATGCATATTGGTTTATCCAGCCTGGGTCGCCATTATCAAACTTAACATCATTTCTGTTTTAACTACATATTTCATGTTGCACAAAACTTTACAAAACCCGAATTGTCATGTTAAAAACTTAACGGGACATAAATACTAATTGCGAAAAGATTGTAAAGGAACGTTGCGTGTTTATATTCCCCTGAAAAATCAATCTTGCTTGTATAATTTTGCAGGTACGTGTTTGCATGTCTATTTCTTCCTTGATAATGATTTGTCTGCGAAAAGATAACCAGTGTGCTATGTAACTGCACCGATAAGTAGGAACCTTTAGTTGATCGGTGTCGACCGGTGTCGACCGGTGTTTCAGACCCAAACCGGTTCCTACATGTACCGGACCCGTGGGTACGACCTGGACCTTCCAGCACCTAAACCGGAAATACCCGATCAAAACCAGACCCGAACCTACCCAAAACCCGAAGAAAACCTGGAAAACCTGGTCAAATACCCGATTATACCCGGAATCAGTTCTTATCTGACTTGGTTTTGACTTTTGTTAACCATACCCTGGACTGTCGGTTCCGGTTCATGAAAATACCCGGTTTGTACACCTTTAATTGTTGGTATCTTAAAATCTGCCTAGTGGTATTGTGATTAGTTTCATAATATTCTTATGTCACACATGGGTAGAATTAGGGATGAGATTGGTACTGTACCAATACCGATTGGTCCCGGTCTTGAAAATCACAAATTTTTGGTACCGGTACCAAAGGTAAAAATTTCGGGAAATACCGGTACCGGTCCCGACACCGAACCTCAAAACTTTGGCACCGATTTGATACCGACAGTACCAAATCGGTACCGATTTCGATACCAGTACCGGTATTAACCGGTATCAGTACCGAATTTGCTCATCCCTAGGTAAAAGTGTTCAGTTTATGAGTATATAATGCGTCGGTGAAAACGCACATGTCATTCATAATTGTTCCTTTGAGTGCTGGTGTGATTTTCTAACATGATATGAATCTAACACTCAATTCGCGGGTTTAAGCTTAGTCTAGATGTTTTTGGGTCGGTACAAGGTCATAACCATCCATAAATGTATTTGTATTCCTATGAATACGTTTAGCTAAATGAAGCATTTGTGGGTCAACATGATAGGATCAACGGTTGACTTGTTTAACCAATTTAGTTTTAGATTTAGAACATGTGTATTTAGTTTTAAATCATTATAAATATCGTGAATAAGACTTAGCGTAGAAAGACATAAGTATCGCATAGAAATATCGAAAGAAAACACAACAATTAATGTTAGAGCGTATTGGATGGCCATTGAGTCCGACTAAAATATAGTTGTAAAGGTTGTCAGTGGGTAGAAGAACATGAGGGTAACAGGAGTCAAAAGAAGATTCACATCGACAATCGGATGAGTTAGGATCGTATGTTGTGGGTCTAAGGTTTAAGGGGCATGGGCGGAGCTTATTGAGGGCCAAGGGTGGCCCCTGCCATCCCCCCCCCCCCCCCCCTCTTTTTTTTATGCAGTAGTGTAACCAATTTTTCGCCACAAAAAATGTATATGTACTGTAAATTTGCTTGTTTTCAATCGAAAATTTGACCCCCCCCCCCCTCGTTCATGAAAATTCCCGTACAATTATAGTTTGGCCCTTTCGGTGTTTCATCCAAGCTTCGCCATTGACTTCAAGAGTGCTAAGTGAGGGATATACTCACAAGTGAGCTTGGAAGCAATGGTGGTAAGGACCGCAAGTGAATGCTCGAGGTAGAGACCAAGGGTGAAGCGAGAGAAGAGCTACTTGATGCAAAGTGTAGGAAAAGAACAAAAATGATCCAAGGTGGGAGACCAAGGATAGAGTGGAGAAGTGCTGCTCGACGCGAGTTGCAAGAGAAGCATGCGAATGCCCAAGGTAGAGATAAAAGAATGAAAGGTTGATAGCGGTGTTTGGACGAGAGAAGCGAGATGAGAACATAGAATTAGTTGATTTGATGCAGTGAAACAAAAAAAAAATCATAACTCAAAATATAAATCAAAAACAAAAAACTTAAAAAAAAAGAACTAAAATCGTTCCTAAAAAGAAAAAAAAAGCCTCGAAACATGTTCTGATCTGTTCCGACCCTGACCTGTTCTGAACTTCTGACCCAAACCAAAACAACCATTTTTTTAATTGACCCGTTCTGACCATAACCCGTTTTAGCCCATGACCCGTTCGACCCAACCCATTTGCCACCCGTAGTACTGGTGATACATAAATGGATCGACTTTTGTAATGAGCTATTTTAAACGAAATAAATAAAAAAAATAAAAGTAATGTGGTGTAGTGTAAGAGCATGGTCAATGCTTCCATAGCATTGATACACAACTTATTTTCCTATAGAAATTGTTTGTTTATATCACTTTCAATACAAATTTTAATGGCTTCACATTGTTAAGACAATTATATTCATACAATTCAATTGAGGAAGATACATAGGTAACTCAAGTCTATGAGGCCATTCTCGTAATCGTCTGTATATATGAAAAACATTACGTTGTTTGCACCTTCTGCCTTCAGTCAGCTTCTCATTACATATGGTCTAAAGGAGTGGCGGGCCCTTTCATTGGGCGTTTGGAAATTGGAATTGCTTATTTAACTTCAAAAGTTATTTGTTTGTTTTTTGTTTTTGTTTTTTTTTTTTTTGGTTTCAAAAATGCTTATTGACTTATAACTTTTTTCATGAGGAGTTTTAAAAAAAAAGTGTGTAAATTTGTTTTTTGGTGGTAAAAGCTAATATGTCAATAAGTTGTTTTTTAAAAAGTGTTTGAATTAACTATTCATGTAAAATGACAAAAAAAAAGACATTCTTTTTTCATTTAAAAAATGTTTGGAGACTGTGAATGGCGTAAATATTTTGGGCAGTAATTGTAGGGTAATTGGTGGGGGTATATTGGTAATGTTATGTTTGAAAAACCAAAAAAACTATTTAAAAAGTTAGGTTTTTGGAAAACAGCTTTTTAACAATTTTAAAAAAGCCAAAATAAAAATCACTTTTATCAATGTCAAACACATTCTTAACTTATCGGCTTTTTTCAATAAATCAAAAAGCCATTTTCAAGCTCAATCCCAAACACTCTTTGTTTTTACTGGTTTCCTATCATAGAATCTTTAAGACCACATGCGCAACGCAAGTTAATCCGTTGGTTAAAAGGATATAGTCATGCCCCGTGATGTTATAGTAACGGGTTCTCATGGAGTCATGGTTACAAAAATAACCATATTGTTATGTTGGGTCTAATCCAATTTAGTTGCTAGAGAAGTAAAAAGTGGTCCAAAATCTTTTTACTTTATGCATGCAACCTCCTAAAGGTTTATTTTTAAAATTTAGATTATCTTTAAAATAATTCAATGTTTTTTTACTAAAAATAACACAAAAAATGAGCATAAAGCTGTTTGTGGGACAAAGAATACATGCAAGTTCATAGCATGAAGATAATCATATTATATTCAAAGAAAAGCTTAGTGAAAGTATACATATGTATAATGAAGACTGGTTCACATGCTTGAAATTGGATATCTTCATTGGTAATTTTGATGCTGTCATTCTGTTAATGTAAAGTGAATAAATCTAAATATGTTCCTGTTGATGTGGGGCTAGGGTCAAAAGGTATTATGGTCAATCACCATCAAGAAAACAAAGGGAATCAAGAAAATCTTGTTGTGAATAAGGTCATATCTTCGCGTCTTTTTCAACTTATGGCTTGAAAACGATAGAAAGATGCCGCTATTAGGCAACCAAAAGATCGAGTTTGCGCATTTTTAGAGATATTAAGATCTAACGTCATGATTAACGTTGTTTACCAGCGAGTTTGGTAATAACTATAAAACAAACAATTTTTAAAAAAATGGGTCAGACAGGTCGGGTGGCGTGAATAGTTGTTTAAGCTCTTAAATTTTATACATCTCAATCAAAGTTGTCTATTTTGGTCCCATAGGAGTTGTTACTGTCATGGCTGCAGTTGGCTCATTGCATTTCAATTTAATTCATCAAAATATGAACATTTTTCACATTTAAATTTATATTGTATTTTTATGTTCTTGCAAGTTGCACTTTCAAGGCCACTTGTGATTGTTATTAAGCAAAACATTACCTTAATGTTTACAACATAAGATGATAAACTGAATTCTTGTTATTGTTTCTTGAATCCTTACATATATTATATGTATGTATATTTACATTGCAAAATGACTAATTAAAAATTAGTAAACATTTAGATTTGATCATGACAAAAAGAATTCTTCAAATGGATTTACAACTCCATCTTCAAATGGCTTCCTTCATATGAACCTGAAAAAAAAACATCATAAATCTAAAAAAAATGAAAAAATCATGGTGCTAAAAGTAATTGACTTTTCTTCAAAGAGCATATATTGCAATGTTGTTATAACAAGACCGATCATCAAACAATCCGTCTTACTCGGCCGCCAATTAGACTAAACTGGTTTCGAAAACCAGATGACCTCATAAATTTTTTAAACCTAAACCATACATGTGTGTATTTGTGTGTGTATGTCTAATTTTTAAAGATATAGCACATGATTTTTTTGATCTAGTAATTAAATTTTGAAAAGAAAAGGATATAGCTTGATAATTCAGTCCAAACTACTGATCCGGTTCAACTGGTCGGTACCATATCCACATCCCAAATAAAAAGTGACTAAAAAGTGCTCAACCGAACAGCGGTGCCCTATTCGGTCCCAAGATCATTAATACAAATAACTATCAGTGGCAACCCAAAGTTAGATATTTTTGAAAGAAGCCAATTAGATATACCTAACAAGCAACTTCATTGGTTAAGGGTTCAATCCCTGTAGAGTGTAACATTTCATCGTTTCAGAGTAAAAAAAAATTTCCTTGGTCCAAAAATGTGAACTTAATTTGACCAACTTTTTATTTGATTTTTGTGGGTATATACGTAATTCTATATTTGTATTATCACATATGACATATAACATTAAAAAATATATATATAAACACCTTGATATTAAATTTGTTCTCTTTTTACCTGTAAATTTATGGGATTGAAAAGGAATTGTTGATGATTCTTGTTGAATTTCCATTCTGTATAGATTTTGTAGATCACCATCCCATGTCACACTTGGCTGCATTTGCTACAATAATAATAAAACATTTATAAGAAATGAGCGCGGTCTTTTGATGGTCAAAGCAAATTATTTATTTACAACGAAAGTAGGAATTACATTGAAGCACGATGAAACAACGAATGAATCAGGAATTGAAACCGGACTACCGATGCTTCTTCTTAACATTGTGTCGATCGGGCTATTTCCCATTTCTAGTAGCGAATTTACTTGAAAATAAGTAGGATTCGCCAGTTCAGACGAATAACTGGCCACTGGAACTTCAAACATCTGATATGTGAATATAATAATATATGTTAGCAAACTACTAAAGGTATTGCGTTTACTGTATAGGGTCTGGTTAGTTTTCTGGTAACAGGTTCTTATGGTTTAAAAATAAAACAGGTTTCAAGAATAATGTTTATAATATGTTAATTACCTCTTTCATGATTAGGTTATCAATGTCAAAATCTAATCTAGGTTGAAGAGCAGCAAGCTTCATGGACAAGAACTGTTGGCAATCAAAATCATAAATATAAGATTAGTTTTTTTATATTTAGAAAGTTAGAGTCAATAATGGTGTGATGATTATATAATAATTTTAGTTGCTTACTTCTACTTGCTTTTGAAGAGATTGCACATAATTAATGATTTCATCAAGCATTCCTGCTTTTCCAGTAATCTTGTTGCAGCCTGGAACTAAATCTTGCAAATATTTCATTCTCTCACTTATTTTCTCCCTTCTTACCTGTTCAAAAGTCAGAATATTAGTTAAATATATAATTTATATAAAAATCCCACTAATTAAAAATTTTAAATATAAACTTTAACATGAATGTGGATAATAATTTATAACATCAATTAGCCAGTAGATTTTAAAGATCTAAATTATATGACTTATTGGTCGATAATAAGAATCTATACCGTAATTTAAGTAGTGAAAGACAGTGGGACTCATTGGTCAATAATAATAATAATCTATATATACTACAATTTCCACCCAATTTCCAATAGACCAATGAGTCATAGTTTGAATTAATAAATGACGTACTCGTTCAGCCAGACTATGGCTATCGGTTGCTTGACCCCGACGAGCACGAACATGAATATAATCTTGTTTTGGAGCTTCTTTAGCCTTTGGCTTCTCTTTTGATGAAGTTTCTGCAGAGTTCTCTTCAGAACACCCCTTTATTTTCTTTTCTTTAACACCATTTTCTTTCAAAACCACCTGAACATTATTAAATTAATCACCCACTAAAAAAGTTAAAATTTTTTATACTTTACAACAATTTTTTTCAAATAATAATAATAATAATAATAAAGATTCAACCTTTTGCTTCTCATCTTCATGGGTTTTCCTTTTCTTGATATTATGATCATCCACCATTAATGGTGGGATCAATTGATCTTGAGACCCATCATTAAAATCCGGCCACCCGTATTGCATACCCGGGTCGGGTTTAATATCAACCAAACCCCGGAATTGGTTATCATTCCCATTAAAATATTGCTGTTGCTGTTGCTGTTGCTGAGACTTCAGTCTTGCTTGTTGTCGCTCGAAAACACTCATATCGGTGCCGCAGGTGACCGTGGCGTTGTTCATGGTGGTGTAAGGACCATGTAGCATCTCCATGGAAGCTGCATTCATTTTTATATCAAGATTTTTAAAGGGTTTGTATTTCTGTAATCAATATTTATATTTTTAACAAAATGTGTGACATATATAGAGAGATAGATATAAGGATAAGGAGGGAGGGTGGGGGTGGGGTATATATATTTATATATTAATATATATGCATATATGTATATAGAAAGTGGCCGGAGAGGCTGCCGGAGAGTGTGAGAGATGGCCGGAATAAATAAGGGTTGAGTGGGGAGTGGTGGTAGGGCAAGGTCACCAAAGGGACAGCAATGGGCAATGGGGCCTCACTGACATGACTGCCACGTGGTATGTTCCTGCAAATACTAATTTATTTTGGGTAACAATTTGAGTGTATTTATATTATTGTGTTTCAAACTTTCAATAACCCTAATATAGTAATATGGTGTATAGTGGTAGGAATTTTGGTGTTTAATGGAGACTTAGGTAGTTTTGGGGGCATAATGGTTCAATGAATGAAGACTGTGATTTTTGTGATCTTTAGTATGATCTTGATGCTGTCAAAGTTTTACCGTCAGTGCGTCTTCGGACAGATGGGTTTTCCCATAACTAAAGATAACTTGGAGTGCTTAAGGTTTCGTACGAATGGGTTGGACTAGCTAACGGTGGTCGTTTACCATTGAGTCACTTCGTACGAAATACCTAGGCAATTCTGTGTTTTGTTGACCATTAAAAAAGTAACCCTGATATGGTAAGAAGATTTGTTATGCTTTATTCAAATTTATAAATGGGTTATGATAAATTTAGTCAAACTTATGAGAAGTGAGAAATAACTAGGGTTTGACATGTATTTTGAGGATGAGAGGTAAATGATTTTAATAACATGAGGCAAAAAAACTGGACATGAAATTGATCATATCTAAGACACCTTTTTAGACGATACGATATGGGCATCGTCGACTCGTTTCAATGTAACTAGTGATGCCACGTCGAATTTGAGTGGGGAGGGATACGTGGAGATCTACACGCTGATGTGAAGATCCATAGAAAAAGTAAAGGATAGCGGTAAGGATGATGTGGCAGTGGTGGTGACTACACCGGCTAATCTTTTTGTGAATAGCATGTGTTCTCGAGTTTCGTTTAAAGAAGGAAAGGAAAGGAAGATGGGTGATAGAAAAAATATGTTGTGTTCCGAAGTTTCATTTAAGAAAGGAAAAGGAAGGAAAAAGAAGGAAAATATAAAATGGGCATTCCCGAGTTTCATTAAACTGTGTTCCCGAGCTCACTTAACGAATGAAAGGAAAGGAAATGAAAAGGAAAAGGAAATGAAAACATTTCCATTCATTTCATTTCCTTTCTTTTCATTTTCCTTTCCTTTCATTTATTTTCCTTTCCTTTCTATCCATTCAATTCCTTCCAAGATGGAAGGAAAGAATTTACACTATAAAACCCTCCATTTTCCTTTCCTTTACTTTCTTTCCTTTAATGAAACTCGGAAACACACTTATTGTTCTTTTCTTCCTTTAATAAAACTCAGGAATACAACATTTTCTTTCCATCCCTTCATTTCCTTTTCTTTCCCTTGTTAAATGAAACTCGGGAACAGAGCGTAAAAGAAAGAAAAGGATAAAAGGGGAGAGAAAATGATGAGTAAATTAAGTGAATTTTTATCTTTCCAATTTGGAAAGATTTGGAAGGAAAATAAATTGAAGAGAATGAGTGGATGCCAAAAAAAATATAAGAAGAGAAAACTTTTTTTTCTTACTTTTCTTTTCATAAATAAACTCGGGAGCACAGTGTTTAAAAGTCTAACGTATATTGTTTGCACTGATTCAAAAGTTTTTATATTAAAGTATACAAATAATAAAGTAAACAAACACAATTTATTTTTAAAAAGTTTATGAAATAAAATAAACTGGAGGTTACCTCGGCGTATTATGCCAATCGAAAGGTTCAGATATACACAAAACGGTTCAGACACACATAAAACATAATATATTATAGTAACTTTACCACCACACCACCTTACGTTTTCCTTGCTTAATTTAATATGAAGTCTATAAATACAAAAATGTATATTTCTATTGATAAAAAAACCTAAAAAAAAAAAAACCAAAATCGGCTAAATGGATATTTGAACTCGGGTTTGTATCTTACGACAACACTACAATACCAGTGCACCAGCTTCCATTTTTAGTTAATATTATTAGTTTTAATTCATTAAATACAAAAACAGAATTCGAAATAAAAAAAAAAGAAGCGTATAGCTGCCGCAACCCTGATTAGACCTACACTAAAATTATGAGGTTTTCCTTTAATATATAATATAATATCAAGAATGATGTCTATCCTGAATCTATAATATATATAAACAAATTCATGGGTATGGGTTTTACCAAAACCAGATAGCTCTTAAACGGGTTATAACATCTCATTAAATTAAAAATTAATCTTACAAGTTATTTGATATGAAAATCCTATAAAATAGGGATATATTTAAAATTTAATATCCAATTTAAAAAGAAAAAGATATTATTTATAATTAATAAATAATTTTATAGTAAAAAACATAAGTGGGTCATGTATCACCAAATCCAGATAGGTTTTAAACAGGTTATAATATATCATTTATTTATGAAACTCTTTCATAATTAACCCCTAATTATTTTATTAACTTTCTTACAATAAATAAAATTAAAATCCAAAAAATAAATATTAAAAAACAAAAAATGTAAAACAACCATTCTCTCAAGCCATCAGATTGCTTTATCTGTAAATGAAGGTTTCTCAGGAATTTGACCCGAATTCACGGGTAAAGGTCTTACCAAACCCAGATAGCTGTTAAAAGGGTTATAACATCTTATTATATTAAAAATTAATCTCATAAAATATTTGATATGAAAATCCTATAAAATAGGGATATACTAAAAATTAATATCCTATTTTATTAAAAAAAGATATTATTTATAATTAAGAAACAAATTTATAATAAAGAAAATAAACGGATAATGGGTATCACCAAACCCAAATAGCTTTTAAACCGGATTATAACATATCATTTATTTGTGAAACCATTTTATCATCAAACCTCAAGTATATTAATTATTAACTTTCTTACAATAAATAAAATTAAAATTCAAATATGCATCTAGTTACTTGTAATAAACCTATAACTTCTAAATAGTTATAGCTTGGAGCGCCTTAACTAGGCATTTATTTTTTTATTTAAAACTATTTTATAGACCATCTTTTAGTATATTTTATTAGAATATTTTATAAAATCATAGTTTTTATATATATATTTTTAACAGCTAAATTAATAATGCTATAGGCTATGGGAATTGAAGTAATACCCATAACCTCTCCTTTCACACCTATACTATCTTACATTCTTACCTCCCCACCAAAATGAAAATGATTTAGTTTTTATACACTTGATCGTAGATCGATACAAATATTCCATTTTTATATTTTTCATTTTTTGTGAAAGTATTTTTGTCTTGCTAAAAATAATAATTGTATATCCTTTACATATGTTTCTAATTAAACACAGTTTAAATGAAAATATATGTATCAGATCATCAGGTGCGTGTTTATAACCAAATCAATTTTAAACACCTGAAGTAAATTTTTAAGTCAGCAGTGTTATTTTAAACAGGTTAATTTGAGTTTATTTAAATAATTGCAATGATTCACTACACATTGTGATGAATTGCTTTTTATACCATACAAGTTTAATATTCGAGTTATCCTATAGTCTTCATATATTTAATAACGATCAAAGTAAAACAAATATAATCTAAAATCAATGTTATAAAAATGTAAAATCCCTTAAATGATTAACTTAGTAAAAAGCCTAGGCCGTTGAATTTTAGTTCAACTAGCATTAAAAGGAAGTGAATACCTGAGCTAGACACTGCAAAGTCTCAGGTTCGAATTTAATCTCATTTTACCATAGGGGGTCTTTGGGAGGCGGCTTTTCCCGGAATAGAGATGGTGGTCTTGGAATACCCAGTCTTATCTACGATTGCAAATGTATGGGGTCATCTTTTTCTATTCTCCGTGATAGCCGAGTTTTATTCTTTGGTTGTTAAAAAATAAATGACCTAGATGCTACGAGGTAAATGGAAATGTAGAATCTTGAAAAGTGTTGTACTTAAAAACCCACCTGAAATAAAATCATTGATGTTTTTGATGAATGGAACAAAAAATCTATATTAAAAATATATCTTGACTTAAATTAAAATAAAAAAATTAATATTTCTCTCTCTTCATGATTAACATAAAACTAGTGTTTTACAAATGCGTTGTGGCAGGGTCACGACGATAACTCGAACGGTATTATTCAGTTTGTTATAATATCAACATTCGCTATAGTAAACAATGTGTGTAACATATCTACTTTAGTATTTCAAGAAATACTATAACTAAATATGTTTGGTTCGCTCACTATAATAACCGGTGTAAAGAAACGAAAACAACTTAGATAAAATTTATATCAAAATGTGGATAAACATATTCTTGGTATTGACTTTAAAACTAATTATTATTCTTAATTACTAGATTTATTGTTCTTATTAGAATTAGATAAAAATGGTATTATACAAAATTTAATAGATGTTTTGTATATTATAATAGACCAAACTTTCATAATAAAAATGATGTATAAGAAACATTAGAGTAAATAAGTTGAGTTCGACTCTTAGACGCCTGATCTCACCAACACCTTCTTTCTCTTTTGGTCGAACATTTTCCATCTTTTATGTTGGAAAAGGGAACCAGTTACCTTCTTATCTAAGAAAAAATCACCTTAAGCCGACTCATTACAAAATCAACGTTTAAAAGTTGTGCTTGGCTCGTGAATAAGTTTACAAGCTTGAGCCTGACTCGTTTTGAGATCAATGTCTATAACCTGAGTTTGGCACACTTATTAATTAAACTTTTTATCATATATATATATTTGATGTAATTATAATATAATTGCCCTAGATCTCACTCTAGTCCCTAGATCTTTCTTGACTTCTCTGAACGGTTGACCCTAGATCTCATTCTGTAGATCTCTTCTTGGCAAAAATGATCGGCCCTAGATCTCTTCACGATGGCAACAGGCTTCCATGTTGCGGCTGGATCTTGATATCAATCCCGAGTACCACGAGCTTGGTCCACAATTACACCAAGCTCTGATACCAAGGCTCGGGATCGGTCAAATATTTTATTGTTACAAGAGAAAACTGGCTCAAAAATTCGTTACAATAACTCTTTATTGGTCACACCTTTAAACCCTCTACCCAAGCCACATATTTATAGGTCTAACCATAACTTAATGACCTAGACATTTACCATAATAATCATATTACAATTACAAAACTAAACCAACTTATCAACTTAGATCCTTCCACAGTCAGTGACTTGTGACTGACTGACTATGGTCTAGAATTACCAACATTATATATTATATAATTTCCATCATATAAATTTATATATCTTTATATAAGTAGAGTTGGTGCCGTTCAAAAAAGAAAACCGTTTGAAGTATATTGATGATTGATTCTACTTTCTCCTAGTTAAAACTAAAAAAATAAATGAAGTTAACCCCTAAAAGTTGGGACACTTTAAATTTGAATGCCAAAGGTTCTCTTTATTTTTTTATACAATTGAACCGCTCCTAAGGGTGTACAGAACAAGGTGGCCTCAACAATGGGTTCGGCCCCGTCGAAAAAGTGTAATTCCTCAATGGAAATTTTCGAACTCGATCATGTTTATAATCTTGTCTAAAATCAAAACCAAATGAATATTGTTACTCTTGTTAAAATAAAATGGTAACGAGTCATAGTCATTGTCCTCTTTATAGTATTAAAAGATTTTATGAAGGGTCAAATTCTCAAGCGACATTCTTTGGCCCATGAAAGTCGATTGACTTGACAAAATATAACTTCTCTAACTTCACCACAATTAAGTAAATATATATTTGATGTAATTCTAAATATTACATAGGCAAGGTATACAATGTAAATATTAGATAAGAGTATATTGTTGATTTTAGTATTATCAAGCAATTTTAAGTAATCGAGATTTACTTGAAGATCAAGAAAAGAATAATGATACGAGTTAATAGATGCGGGTGTTAAGACTATTACGATTTCAATCATTAATTAAGGAACATTTACGGCTTGTAAGGGGTGAAACCTCTAGGCTATAAGGGTCCAAAGGCGAGGGTCAAAACACTGGTTGTATATGGGGTCTAAGGGACAACGTCCCTAGTTGGAGTCATGTTGGAAAAAAAAATATTTGCTTAAAGTTGTTTCATTAGAAATGCATTGTATCTACATGGTTGGGTAAAAGGTGTATGAAGATTACCTTAAAAAATTTGACTGGAAAGGTAAGTTGCTACTAATCGTCAGTAGTAACTGAAGATCAGTTGCAACGTAGTCAGACAGTGGAAAACCACCATTTGTTGCAACCGTGCTTAGGTGATTACTTCATCAACTCATTGTTTGATAAGTTACCATAGAAAAGAAGAACGTACATAAAGAATAAAAGTATACATTTTGTCCTTTGGATGAAAGGAAAAATAATCATTATGTAAAAGGGTGACAAAATATATATAACACTAATTAACAGAATTGACGTAGTATGTTACAACTTTTTAAATAAAGAATGTATATTTATGATTACTTTATACATCAACACGCTATGATATGACATTTATTTTTCTAGTTCTTATTACCAACCTTCATTAAAATTATGAAATTGTTTATTTTATAACTTCTAATATGTAGTGATTTATATGATCTCGAACACTAGTTTTATAACATTTCAATTTTCGTGTCGTACCTCTAGTCATTCTAATATTACATTGCTAGTGTTGAATGTAACTACTTAGTCGATTCACTTCTGAAATAAACATACTGTGGCATCATATTCTCCATATAACACTAGTTTGAAAAAGTGATTCTTGTTAACAAATTCAGTAGCAATAGCAACATGGTCATGTCTTTACTCTTTTACTATTTATTGTCATCCAAATTATATTCAAAATAACAAGAATATTTTGATTTCATCATTAATAATGAAAGATGAAATAATGAAGATCATATTATCATTAGGGATTTTTACTAAATTACTTATATTTTATATTATTTTATAAAATACCTAATTATTTATCTAGTTTTATTTCTACTAATATTAAATCCAGATGAATTAAAAGAAACGTGCATGCGCGCGCATATTTCAAATAAAACGAAATTTTCATGTAAATCATGAATGCAAACGGGGACCATTAATCACAATTTTCCAATAGTTAAAACTGAGACAATGATCAGAAGATATCAAACAATAAAACGCTAATAGTTACTGAAAAACATTCGATAAATAATCATCAATTTTGACTTTTGTCATTTTCTATTCCCCAGTTCCACTTAATAAAAGAAAGGAAAAGAAAGGGATGAAAAGAGTGAAAGGTGTGTGTTCCCAAATGTTTTTTTTTTAATAAAGTAAAGGAAACATAAAAACTTGTTTGCTCAAGTTTCGTTTAAGAAGAGAAAAGAAAGCAAATGGAGAGAAAAATACAATGTAAAGAAATGATAAGGTTGGATAAGGGAAAAAAGAAAAAGAAATTATATATTTAAAAGACATTCTCGAGTTAAAAGAAAAGAAAAGTGTTAATTGCATTCTTGACTTAGATAGGAAGGAAAAGATAAAAAAAAATTGTAACTTTACATTCATGTCCTCATTATTGAGTTAGATAGAAAGGAAAAGATATGGTAAATTAGTAATATTGCAAATGGCTATAAACTTTCCTTCAGAATCAGGTCATAATTGACTGGAAAGTTTTGAAGAAAAAAAGCCCTAAGTTTTCTTTTCATTCTTTTTCTTTTCTTCAAAAAAAAAAACTCAAGAATGAAAAAGAAAATATTTTCTTATGTTTTATTTTCCAAACCCTTAAATAAAAAGCTCAATAATACAGTATAAAGCATTAATGCCTTCTTTCCGGTTTGAAAAGAATTGGATGAAAAAGAAAAAAAAAATTAAATTAAATAGAAGGAGAAACGAAAAAGAAAGGACAGTTTTCTGTTTCTTTCTTTTCTTTCATTAAGTTAACAGGGAACGCAATCTAATTCTACTAACTTTTTAAAATTAAGTAACTTTATATTATATGCTTCGCTACTTTTAAAAAGTATTTACCATAAAATTGAATATATCATTATATTTAATTTGATTATAGCATTGCAATATTTTGTTTAAGAAACACTTAAAGAATATGTTGATATTACAACGGTACGTAAAAGCCATGCTAAAATATACGTGAGGTGTGGTGTGGTGTGGTGTTTAGGATACTTCGATCGATTCACATGATATGGTAAACGGTAAAAGTAAATTATATATATTTTTTTAGAACGACGACTTTCTTGTATTTAGGCTACCGTACTTTTCAAATTTGGAGAGCCCCGATGCTCCACTCTGGGCAGACTATCTTATCTTAACCGGGGCCACGCTGGCTTCAGAGTTTGGCTTGGGCGTTTTCCCACGGAAACCATACTGCATACTGCCACTTGACAGTCGTTGTGCCACCACAAGAGCAGAACTCTCTGGCTTAACACACGGTGACACGAAAACCCGGGTGGGCTTTGGGTTTGAACTGACAACCTTTGCACAATGTCTAGCTCAGATCCTTCATAGCAAATATCTACCCAAAAATGATAGAAGTGGAATTCGAACTTAGGTCTCCACTAAATAACCCAGGTCTCCTACCACTAAGCCAGAAGTGGAGGATAGTAAATAATCATGATATAGTGACAAAAATAAAGTTGTACTCGAATTTTCTACTTACATTAGTTGTGCTTGACCTCTTATAAAATAATGATCGGTTTTTATTCAAAACCCTAACAAAGTTGATTAATTTTTGAAGGCATATTATTTTTAATACTCTCAATTTTCATCTTTTGGCTGATAATACTTTCAGCTTTCTATTTGTTACCCATCACTCTCACTTTCACCTATTCGTTTTTATCACTCCCTCACTAACGGACGATTAACACCTTGCATCTTATCGATTGGTCCTCTCTTTGCGCCAATCGGACCTTGGAGTTGCTGTAGCCACCTTCGGTAGATGTTCGAACCACCCTGAATCAAAGGTCGTCGACAACTACGGAAGAACCCTAGCCATGTCGCCTCCCTCTTCTCTCTTTTCGATCGTTTGTTTCGCCGAAAACCCTAGCCGCGATGCCTCCCTCTTCTCTGTTTTTGACCCGTCTGATTTCCCGAAAATCAGGATTCGTTGGAAAATCAAGATTCCACTAATGACTTTAGTCGTCCGTTAGTGAGAGGGTGACAAAAACAAATATGATAAAAGTTAAGATTGATGAGTGACAAATCAAAATTTAAAAGAGTTATCAGCCAACGGATGAAAGTCGGAAGTATTAAAAACCAATATCATTTTTATAAATAATGAAAACTTTACAACTAAATAAAATAAAAATAAGAAGAAAAAAAATAATAATTAGTGCGTGTGGGTGCTCTCTTTAGGGGATTTGACAGGAAACCAGTTATGGCTGATGGGTCGCGCCACCTTTTGTACTTTTGAGATGGGCCCTAACTACGGCCCAGTTCTTTCCAGCTGGGTACAGGCCCTCTTACATCGTTTTCAACCTTTGGTAGGCCCATATGACCATGTCAGCTTAGTCAAATCATATTCATTACATTACATTATTTTAAATATCAAAATTGAATGATACATATTATTTAGAAAATTCAAAAGATATTTGTTAATAGCTAAATAATCTACATATGAGAGACATGTGGTTTTCGTCATTGTGATTTGTTTATAATTTGTTTAAATTTATTATTATAGTCTAAAAGTTTAAAATTTTTTATTTTCTTCCAAAAGGATTCATTTATGTTGCAATTTTCGTCTATAAGGTTTCGTTTTCATAGCGATTTTCGTCTCTATAGTTTGTGAAAATATGCTATCTCAGTCCAAATATGTTAACGAAAAGGACGAATATTGCAATGAAAATGAAACATTAGGGACAAAAATAACAAGTTTTATACTTTTAGACTAAAATGATAGATTTGAACAAATCACAATTATGAAAACCACAGTTCATTCTCTACTTTTAAATGTGTCTAACCCATATACGCTATTAAAAAACAAAACAAAAATAAATAATTTGCATTCTGTGGGATTTGAATATTACCTACATATGTGTACCGTAGGCATGTTCAAAACGGTTTGGGACTAGGAACCGGAACCGGTTCCTAACCGGTTCCTATATTCAAAACCCCCTTTTAAACCGGTTCCAGGCTCGAACCGGTTAGGGAACCGAACCGGTTCTCCCACCCTCGGACCCCTAACCTATCTAACCGGTTCTCACCGGTTCCTAACCCGGTTCATGTACCGTAACCGGTTCCAACCGGTTACAGTGTAACAAATTTTATTTTTTTTCGTTTTTCGTTTGCGATTTGGATTCTAAACTACGATTCGTATTTGTATAACATGAAAAATAAAAAAAACAATTAACATAAAAATAAACAATTAACTGATGAAGAAAAGACAACTACTGAAGATGTTTGCCACTGAAGACAACTACTGAAGGTTGCCACTGAAGACAACTACTGAAGGTTGCCACTGATGACAAGTTGACAACTACTGAAGGTTGCCACTGATGATAACTACTGAAGGTTGCCACTGATGACAACTACTGAAGGTTGCCACTGATCACAACTACTGAAGACTGCCACTGATGAGGAATACTCATCAGTGGGAACAGTCATCAGTTGAATCAGTGGGAAAGCTGCCACTGATGACAACTACTGAAGGTTGCCACTGATGAGGAATACTCATCAGTGGGAACATTCATCAGTTGCAGAGTTTGTTGTCACTGATGCAAAATATGAATCAGTGACACATCAGTTGCAGAGTTTCATCAGTTGGAACATCATCAGTTAAATATGTAACCATTGTACAATGTAAACTTGTTCATTGGATTTGCAATACAAGTGCATTTAGTTTTTTTTTTTCGTTTTTCGTTTGCGATTTGGATTCTAAACTACGATTCGTATTTGTATAGCATGAAAAATAAACAAAACAATTAACATAAAATTCATTTTATTTACTTTAAGAAGTTCAAAAAAAAAAGGTTACATGTTTTAAAATCTTCAAAAACAAACTAACAAAACATTAAACTTATAAAGATAAAGTTGTGACATATTATTTCTAGAAAAGCCTTCTTGTTCGTCGTAATTATTGAGCGGCGACTTCTTCCTCGGAATTACTTGTAGAAATGCCTTCTTGTTCGTCGTGCACTCGAACATCAAGTGGTGTTTCATCTTCGAGAGTGGTTACGTGTTGAATACGATCGATTGAGTCCAAGTGATCCTTTAAGCAAATGCACATATCCACCGACTCCGAATTTAGTCTTGTTCTTCTCACCGATATTACCCTGCCACTAAGAGAAAAAGCGGATTCCGAAGCTACCGTAGAAGCTTGGACGGTTAGTAAATCACGGGCCATGGTGGCAAGAATCGGAAACTCGGTTTCCTTTACCTTCCACCAAGCCAAAACATCAAAAGTGCCATATTCCTCTTCGGATAAACCGGTAGAGTAATCATTTGCACTATACCTTCCTAGTTCGCTTAAAGGGGTGTTACCCCTTTGTTTTTTTGCCGTTACGTTGCGAACGGTGTTCATAAGGCTAATCATGGAATCTCGTACTCTAGTAGCACTTGAACTTGATGAAGACCCCCCCGGCATAGGCATGTGTATGTTTGACTCATATTTATTTAAATAAAAGTCATACATAAATTTAAAATTCAAGTTAAAATCATTTTTTTCCTCTGTTGAAAAGTTTGGGTCAACTTCATGCATATCTAAGGCTGAAAAAATTTCGTTTATCACACATTCAACCCCCGTAACATTTAACATTGGGTTTAAAGCGGCGGTGCAAGTAAAAACCGGTGGCAATTCAAGAAAGTATTTTTTTAATTTAAACTTCATTGGTAATATGATGTTTGAAAACATTGGACTTTTATTTTCAA
Source organism: Bidens hawaiensis (assembly GCF_021521415.1). Classification (NCBI taxonomy): domain Eukaryota; kingdom Viridiplantae; phylum Streptophyta; class Magnoliopsida; order Asterales; family Asteraceae; genus Bidens; species Bidens hawaiensis. The sequence goes on from NW_027494730.1 coordinate 259,264, forward strand.
ATTCTTTAAGATTGTTAACGATTAAAAATACCTCCGAAAGAACCAAGGGACTTGTCGGATAATACGTTCCCGATAGTTTCGTAGTTGATGTTTTAAAAACTTCAAGAAAAGTCGATAAGTCATTGATAATTTCTCATTTCTCATTTGAAAAGGGGATTGCCAAATCATTCTCGGCAAGACTAGAATGAAACATTTGTAAAGTTTCTCTTTGTTTCAAAGCACTTTGAAACATTATGCAAGTGGAATTCCATCGATGAGGTACATCCCAATTAGCTCCCAAAGCTTTTCTTCCCGTATCTTTACAAAATTTTCTATATTCCATTTGTCTTTTTTTACTTTTCTTAAAAACTTCATGTATCATTAGTCTAAAATCGTTTATAACCGATGTAACCTCATCCGAAGCAAGTCCGTCTTGCACGATTAAATTAATGATATGTGCAACACACCTTGAGTGAAAAAATACACCATTGCAAATCGGCGTATATTTTAATTTTAATTTATCAACCGCCGATGTATTATTCGACGCGTTATCAAATGCCATTGAAAATATTTTATTTTCTAGTTTATAAGTATTTATAACATAATCTAAAATTTCAAACAAATTATCTCCCGTATGTGGATACTCAAAGAGTTCGAAAGCAATGGTGCGTTTCATCATTTCCCACGATGACGGGTCTACCCAATGAGCGGTGACACAAAGATAAGATTCGGGTAGACCATGTGGAGCTGACCAAACATCACTAGTTAAGTTTATTCCCGTATTTATATTTTCAAAATATGCAATTAGTACCTCTTTGGCCTTCTTCACAATTTTAAACAATAACGTTTAAGAGTATGACGACTTACGTGAGTGTATTGTGGTTGAAGCGTATCTCGAATCATGGCGGTTAAGCGAGGGTTGTCGAAGTGGCTAAACGGCAAAGCTTCTTGAATCACAAACTTCGCCATACGATCTTGAACTCGATCAATTTGGTATGTAAATATTCCGCCTTCACTATCCATTTGCGTTTGTTGCGAATCAACGTTCTTTTTCAACGCCTTGCAATACGGTTTTTCGATGTGTTTCTTCAAATTTAAATTCGAAAGTGGGTTTAAATAAATCCCACAAAACTTGCACCGAGCCTTCAATGAATGGTCACTCAATTCAACCAAATCCGAATTGCACCAAATCTCTTGATTACGATTATGAGGTACAATACGAACGAAACTTGGTTCGGTGTTGGAACCTTGACCAACCGATGATTGTGAGGCAGCCATAACAACAAATATGAATATAGAAGAAGAGAAAACAAGAGATTAGATAACTCAAAACGTTGTAATAGCGTTTTTTTGTATTTTTTTGCGTTCGGGTTTGCGTTTTGAGTGTTGTGATGAACCCATGACACCAAATACCTATTTATACTAGTAGTGGGGTGATTGGGGGAGCCAAAAAACGGCTATTTTTGACCCCAACGGTCAAAAAACGGCCAAAAAAACGATTTCCAATGGCTATATTCGATCCAACGGCTAGAACCGGTTAGGAACCGGTTCCGGATGGTTCGGTTCCAGAACCGGTTCCGGTTCGGTTCCGGTTCCTACCCGCCCCCACTCAGAAATGCAAGAACCGGTCACGGATCATCGGGTTGAATCAGATAGGGTCCGGTTCCTACAAAAAACGGGTAGGAACCGGTTCGGGTCCGGTTCAGTTCCACCGATTCGGTTCCAGGAACCGGTTTCATTGAACATCTCTAGTGTACCGTTGGGCCAAATTTCCTCTGGTAAGTTCCAAACATGTGATATATTTTTAAGGTGATTTTACATACAGCACACAAATAATCTGGTTTTAAAAGCTCAATGCTACGAGTAATTAAATGACACATCCATTTACTACTTCCTGAGCAATTACAAATTTTTTTATTTTTATTTTGTTCATATTAATGCCCATAGATGAATTGATGGACCACAAATATAAGTAATATTTAATTCAAAAACTAAAATAATAAAATAAATGAAGAAACTATCTGTGATCTTACATAAGAATAATAATATTTACATAAATTTTGCCACATTCTTTTTTAAAACAAGTCTATCTTAAAAAAAACACTTCTCTTTAAAATTATCATTGCATTTTACATCTATTTTTCTAGTAATCAAATTGTAATAAACTTATAATTTATTATTATTTAATTAAAAATAATATATTATGATTATATATGTATAAAAGTGTATTAAAACAAGGTAGAAGACACGTGAACTTGACACGCACAAAGATATAGAGAATCAGGATTCATGAAGATAAAAAAGGATAAGGTGGTGTTTGTTTTTTGTCTGAAGATCTTTCTGGCCTTTTATGTCTGCGTCGCGCAGACCACGCGCAGACCTATAGGCTTGCAGACCGTTTGCTTTTCTGAAGACATTTCACTAAAAAGCGTCTTCACGCCCTCTTATTCTAGAAGGCATGGACCTTCCTCTTTTCAGATCTTTTGCATCTTCTATCTTATTCCAACCCTAGCCTTCCTTTCATTCTACCTTCTTCTCCCCTTCACCACCGCAACCTCCACTGACGCGCCACGCCACCGCGACCTCCACCATGGGGACCTCCACCTCCGGCGCCGCAATAGCCGCCGCCGCCGCTGCTCCTCCCTAACCGACCGCCGCCGCTGGTCTTCCACCTAACCTAGCTGACCGCCACTGCTCCTCCACTTATCCCAGCCGACTGCCGCTGCCTTCCTTTCTCCACACATCACCACCGCCGCAAGATGTTCCACCACCTCCAGCCCTAGCTGCCACCTCTACCACCATCTACCTTTGCATGCTTATTTCTTCAAGATTTGATAGTCTATTCACCATTATTGTAATTGTTCTATTATTACTAGTTTGTTGTTGAATAAAGTTTGTAGAATGTTTAGATTTATGAATGTGTTGTTTGATTTTTTGTTAAAATTGTACAATTATTACTAGTTTGTAGAAGGTTTATGAATGTTTGTTGTTTGATTATTGTTAAAATTGTACAATTATTACTAGTTTGTTGTTGAATAAAGTTTAAAAAAATCGATTTATTTAATAAATAATAATGTTCAAATGCCTGCAGATATGGTCCACAGACTGCAAACATTTTACCTCTTAAAAAACAAATGGGCTGATTCTTCTAATAATATTATTTAAAACACTTATATGCATAGGCTGTTCATGAGCCGGGCCGAACTTAGTGAAGGCTTGCTCGTTGCTTGGCTCGTTTACAACCGAGCGGAACCAAACGACTGAAATTCGAACCGAGTGAAAATCGAAACTAGCCAAAATCGAATCGAACATTTTTTGATCGAATATCGAGCGATTTTCGAGCATTATTTATTTCTATTTCACATTAAAATTTTCAATAGAAATAAGTTTGAAGGTTGTAAATAATATATTTTGTAGGCATATTAGTAGTTTTTAGATAAACGTGCAATATGTTGTAAATTTTTATGAAAAATAAATTTGAACTAAGATATAATGAACATATAAACAAACTTCATGTATTCTGAAAACTTGAAGTGAACAAATAAAACTATAAAATTGACGGTATTGGGAAATTATGAAGGATTTAAAAAATTGTATACTTATATTTATGTGTGTTGTCTATAAATTTATATATTTGTTCATATATAATTATATATAAAATTAATTAAAACTATCCGAGGCGAGCCGAAGCAGAGCGGCTCGTTTACAATCGAGCGAAAAAATGAGCAAGCATTTTTCAAGCAATTTCCGAGTGAGCGACGAGCTAGTTCGAGCGACGAGCGGTTTGGACGACCCAAAATATACCTAAACAGATAAGTGGGCCACTGGCCCGGTATCATCATTTTTAAGCCCAATGTTTTAGTTAATAAACAAACGGCCCAAAACACTTGGCTGTTACACATTTAACACACCTTACTACCGTAGTGGTGCACGTATTGGTTAACCGGTTTTGGTTCGTTAAACCGGTTTTTTTGAGCACTGCTATTACAAGATGCCAAATGTCCGTGTTTATAGACTTTCGTTTGTCCACCGACGTGCATACGCTATTAAGCTCGTTAAGTAATTTTCGAAATCAGTTATGTAACTTTTTTCGTAATGATGTTTGTTTCACTTGTATAGAATTTATAATTGTATTGGCATCTTCATTATAAAATCAATATTTAGTTGAAATATATAATAAGAGTACAAAAAGGTTATGGTTATATTGGTGTTACATAACCGGCTTAAACATTATACTTTAAATAAAAAAAGTCACACGTGTTGGTGAAGTTCTTACATTGACATAACATGCTAGACACGACACGACACGATATCAATCGTGTCATTTTTTTTCACAGTTTAGACACAGGTTACACGACACAACCATGTAGTGTAATAAAAGTTATCAAACCCTCATAAAAGTTTTATTATTACATAAACCTTACATTTGAAACAAATATCCATAAATGTCAAAATTCAAACCATAATAACGACCACGCATGCGTATATTTTATACTAGTCTATATGCCCGTGTGACACACGGGTTGAAAAATTATTTTCAAAACATATTGATAACATAACCTCAACAATGTTCTCTCTTTTTTCAAGTTCAAAGATTATATCCACAAAATCTGTCAATTATGAAATACCGAAAACCTAAAGGTTGTTGTCAATGTAGTATTGTTCGATAACGATCTTGAACGCATATTTTTTCTCCATAAGATGATCAAATTCATCTAACCCTTTATCACCACTCTGCAATACATGGAAAAACAATAGTAAAATAAAAAATATTAGCGTTTGAAGGGAAAAGTCGAAGGATGTTTTAACCGTAATAAGCCGATTTTACACTAAGATGTTACTCGATCAATACTGATGCGATTTTATAGTAAAAAAATAGAGTTTTGCATATTTTTCATTCTTTATATGTGTTAGTTCATATCGGGTTTTAGCCCGTATATAGTTAGATAGTTAGACAAAGCCCATGGGCCGATTATTGGATGTCATTAGGGTTTATTTCTTGTATATATAGGAGTGTTCACCATTGTATTATTCACTAAGTCAATAAACATCCTACCTTTTTCATGGTATCAGAGCTACGGCTCTCGATCCAAACCCTAGCCGCCACCTGATCAGAATCCAGATCTGAAAACGAAGTCCGTCTCGCTGCACAAACCCTAGCTGCCGCCACCTCCTGCTCAGTCACAAAATCCTTTTTTTTTCCGACACATCCCCTACCATCACCGCCACCACCATCGTCACAGGAAAGCCCCGATTTACATTTCCTGAAAAGCAGCCGCCAAACCACCACCGCACGCGCCCCCACGCGCCACCGCCGCTCCGCCACTGCCACCTACGCGCCGGCAAGTGACGGCGCGTGGCCACTTTTCCGGCCACCGGACTTTTTCCAGACGTCTTGTTTTTCACCTCCGAACCTCCCTGTGGTGATAGTTTTCCGATTCGGACACTTTTATTTTTCTGCCCCGGCTCGTGTATTAGTTCTTGCTCGGTGTTCAAATCTTCAGCTTCTATGGCCAACAAGACTTCAGAAACTCAGATTGCTCCAGGAATCATCAACTACTCTGCTGTTTTACGCATTCCCATCAAGCTTGACTCCAAAAATTGGAGTTCGTGGAGTTTCTTTGTCCAAAAAGGCCTTACTAGTGTGGACAAAGACGACCATCTCACTAAGCTACCTCCAGATTCGATTACCCGAGAGTGGCGTATCGATGACAGTGGAATACAAATGGCACTATGGAATGCCATGGAACCACAAATTCTCACTATTGCCCAAAACTTTTCCACAGTGAAGAAGATGTGGGATCACCTTTCTTCATCCTTTTCGGCTCAAGAGTCTCTATCTCATGCATATTCTGTGGTCCAGGCCTATGGCAGAGCCGAACAAGGCGATTCTACATTCACCGATTACTTTACACGATTTTCTAAACTCCGGGATGAACTTCGTGCTGCATATCCACCCATTACTGATTTACAGGTCCAGGAGGAGCGAAACACCAAGATGGATGTCATGACCTTCATTGCCGGTTTATCACCCAAGTATTCGAGCGCTCGGCCCTTACTGTTGAGTAACCCTTCGGCTACATCCTCTGTTGAATCAACTTATCATATGTTACGGGAAATGTATGGTCACGATGTAAATCCTACAGACACATCAGCTATGTATACCTCTACTGGTAAAGGTGTGACACCCGGTAAATTCCCAATCCCTTAAACTAAGTAATCAACCTAATAATTAGGTGATTGTAAATATTATGCGCGCCATATAGAATCAGCGCGGGCAATTGTTATGTTCGCCCTGCGCGAGCGCGCTATGTTAGAATCAGCGCGGGCATTTGTTATATGCGCCGTGCGCGAACGCGCCATGTTAGTCAGCGCGGGCATATTATGTGCGCCCTGCGCGAGCGCACCGTGTTAAGAACCAGCGTGGGCATATGTTATATGCGCCATGCGCGAATGTTTTGGCTTTATGTTTTCATGTAACTTAACGTTATGTTGTCTAATGGGTCGACCATCCCGCACGATGCTAAGGCGGGTGCATCCTAAATCGTTTATGCGCGTGCGGAAGGGAACTAACCTCCCCGCATGGCGGGAACATTGAAAGCTAGTTTGTCTGAAGCTCCAAGATGGAATTGACTTCAACATGATTGATCACTATGTTGAAATACCAAGACCACCTGGAGAATCTACAAATGAAACTCAATGTCCCTAACTGCGAGAAGGTTACGCACCTACCCGCAGCAAAGAAATGTCCTTCACGCAGAAAGCTATGCCCACAAAGTGATACGCACAGAACACTTAGTCTATTCTCCAGACGTAAGGAAATTACTCCCGCCCAAAAGGAAACAGTAGCGTGTTTCAGAGATTTTCCACTTTTTACTGTACACTGACAAAAGTACCTGAAAAAGCACACTGTAACATGAAAAGTCAACTGTCAGCCACCCTACTCCCACCAACCACAGACCTGCATGTCCTGACCAAATCAAATCAAAATCTTTTATCCACTACTCCACTTTTAAATAAACAATAAACAATAAAAATTTCCATACTTTATCATCACTACACCTAGATATGAAAAGATTACAATCCCCTAAAGCAAGGGATTGTGTTCCCTTGAGTTTGCCTATAAATATGTAACCTAAATTATCACCCAAACACACTTCAAATTTCTCTCTTAAGAACTGCAAACTTGCACTAAACATCTCCCAAGCATCCGTTATTTTCAATTCCGTTCCAGTTACTAGGTAAGCCGAGATTATAAACTTGAGACCTACTTTCCAAACCTTATATTCTCCTATTTCTTATATACTTCTTGTTATTTAATCGTATTCTAGACCTTCAATTCAAAGGCCAACACCAAGAAAACCCGAATCTCGATTAATCCCTTAACAAGAACCACAGGTGAGTCTCACAGCCCCTATTCTCACTGTTTTCACTATTTTTAAACTATTTTCGGGGCGAGGGACACGTACTTAAATAATGTTTTATCATGGTATACTTACAAGCTATGCAAGCGATTATGTGTTTAAATTATGTTTCATGATGAGCAATGCAAACGGTTATCTATGATTTACGATGTATGTGCGCCAGAACTCGAGTAAGTGATCACTTTACCATTGGAACTCTAAGGGTAGGGACTGCTGGTTTGATCCGCCCACTCGTAGGGGTCGCACCTCTTACGCAGACGAGTGCCTAGTATGGTCATGGGGCAGTACTATGGGTTTGAGCCCGCTCGTAGAGGTCGCTCCTCTTACGCAGACGAGCGCCTTGTTTTCCGGCACAACGTCCGCGCGTAACCCGCGGGACGGTATTACAGTATTATTTCGCTCGTAGTGGCAGCGCCACTTACACAGACGAGCACGGCTTTCCAGAAATGTCCACGCGCAACCCGCGGGACGGTATTACTTATTTCGCTCGTAGTGACAGCGCCACTTACACAGACGAGCACAGTTCCCAGAAATGTTCGCGCGTAACTCGCGTAACGATTTTATCAGAATGTGTTGATAGAACTATGTTTTACCAAGCATGTGTTTTAATGATGCTATCAGAATTATGTTTCAGAATGATTTTTATCAAGATTATGATGCAATACGATTTATCAAGTTACTAAAACTTGTGAACTCACTCAGTTTATACTGATTCAAATGTTTTACGTGTCTTTCAGGAGATAACTAGGTAGCGCATGGAGTCACACTTAGAGCACCTCACGCTGAACATCTAAAACTAGCTTTTTGGAAGATTTTAGTTCTATCCCTTCGATGCGCGTGGTTGTTCTCGCCGCGCAAGGGGATATGGCGTGGAAATCTTCAACAGTTTTTATACTTGGATGATTTTATGTAATTTTTAAACAATGTAATGTATTTGTATTAAACATTTCATGCGCAATGAAAATCTTATCTTGAATGTTTGCAATGGCCCGTGCTTAAGTATCAATCCCCACTCGCGCGCGCCCGGCTGTTTCCGCCGTTCAGGGCCGGGTGTGACAGATTGGTATCAGAGCACTGGTTATAGCGAACTAGGAAAAGAAGTTTTAACCTAGACTATAACCGTTGGGGAATCGCATGAAATATCTTTCAAAGAAAATATTTTCAAAAGAAACTATACACACACTTAGGAACACGGGTCACACAGTGTCTAGTGAATAAAGATAAAGAACATTATGTGCTCAGAGTAAATGCGCTAAGTTTAATATATTTTCGTTCTCTTTTAAAGCGAGAATGCCTCCAACTAGAGCCAAGGGAATCACCATGACACCCGAGGAACTCGCGGAAGTAATCGCGCAGGCGATCGCGACACATGAGGCCAGCAAGGCCGAATCAAGTCAGGGTCGTCAGAACGAGACCCCAGAACCCGAATCAGGAGCCTTGGACAAAGGATGCTCCTATAAGACATTCATGGCCTGTAGGCCTTGGCCATTCAAGGGTACCGAAGGGGCCATTGGGCTCTACAACTGGATTGACAAGATGGAGACAGTTCTCTCCATTAGCAGATGTAGTGAAAACCAGAAGGTCCTTTACGCGACATGCATGTTCCAAGAAACAGCTTCGTCTTGGTGGAAGCTTCAAGTGAGGACTTTGGGGCGAGAAGTTGCTCTTCATAAGACCTGGGAAGAACTGAAGGAAATGATGATGAGAAAGTTCTGCTCTCGCACAGAAATCCAGAGTCTGCAGCAGGAATTCTGGAACCATACCATGGTAGGAACGGATATCGACGCCTACAACAACCGGTTCAACGAGCTTTGCCAGTTGGTGCCAGACATGGCAAACACGGAGGAAAAGAAGATCGAGAGGTATATTTTTGGGTTACCTCCTGTTGTTAGGGTTCCGCTCAACGCCGCAGCGCCTCCAACCTTTGATGAGGCGGTAGCGCGGGCCATCACCCTTACAAGGGATACGGTCCGTGCGGGTATGTTGACTACGCGCGGAAACGAGCAGCGAACCTCTGACTCCAAGAGGAAATGGAACTCTCACCACCGAGGGTCCGACTCCAAGCAGCCACCGTACAAGAAGCAGGAAAGCGCAAGGGTTTACGCGATCCAAGCCGCGGAGCCATCAAGGAAAGGATACAGCGGGCCTTACCCATGGTGCAACAAATGCAAGTTTCACCACGAGGGTGAATGCGCGAGCATCACGTGCGCCAAATGTAACAGGCCAGGGCACAAGACGGTGAATTGCCGTGCTAAAGAAGCTGGAGCCAGTGACAACTGCTACGCATGCGGAAAGCCAGGGCATTTCAGTCGGGATTGCCCGCAAAGGGGAAACCAAGCTCGCGGAAGAGCTTTTGTGATCGGCGCGGGTGAAGCTAAAGAAGAGCCAAATGTGGTAACCGGTACGTTTTTGCTTAACGGCCATTTTGCATCTGTCTTATTTGATACTGGCGCTGACCTAAGTTTTATATCTGCTGAGTTTAAAAACTCCCTAGGCTTAGCAACCAGTAGGCTAGACACGCCTTATACTATAGAACTAGCCAATGGTAGGCAGTTATGCGCGAACGAAAGAACTGAACAATGTGTTATAGTCATGGGAGGTCACGGGTTCAATATTAACTTGTTGCCAATAGACTTGGGAAGTTTTGACATTGTGGTAGGTATGGATTGGTTAGTCGAGAACCGCGCGGAAGTTATTTGCCATGAGAAGCAGGTTCGGATCCCACTGTTGAACGAAGAAACCTTGGTAATTCAAGGGGAAAGAAGGGGAGTTGCGACAAAACTGATTTCGTGCCTAAAGGCGCGCAAGTGCCTAAGAAAAGGGTGCTACGCCTTCCTGGCGCATGTAGTAGAGAAGAAAGGAGATGAGCGAAGAATTGAAGACTTACCGGTAGTGCGCGAATTTCCAGAAGTTTTTCCTGAAGATTTGCCCGGATTACCGCAGCCGCGACAAGTAGAATTTCGTATTGATTTAGTCCCAGGAGCTGCGCCAGTAGCTCGAGCGCCTTATCGATTAGCTCCATCTGAGATGCAAGAGCTATCCAATCAGTTACAGGAACTATTGGATAAGGGTTTCATACGCCCAAGCTTTTCACCTTGGGGAGCTCCAGTACTGTTTGTTAAGAAGAAGGATGGTTCCTTCCGGATGTGTATTGACTACAGGGAGCTGAACAAGATGACAGTCAAGAATCGGTACCCCTTACCGAGGATTGACGACTTATTTGACCAGTTGCAGGGATCCAGTTATTATTCGAAGATAGATCTACGGTCAGGATACCACCAACTTAGGGTCCATGAGGAAGATGTGCCGAAAACAGCCTTCCGAACTAGATACGGCCATTATGAGTTTTTAGTGATGCCTTTCGGGCTAACTAATGCGCCAGCTGTGTTCATGGATCTGATGAACCGCGTGTGCAAACCATACTCGGACAAGTTTGTGATTGTGTTTATAGATGATATTCTGATTTACTCTCGGACCAAGGCTGAGCATGAGCAACACCTGAGATTGATTTTGGAATTGTTGAGGAAAGAAAAGTTGTATGCGAAGTTTTCCAAATGTGAGTTTTGGCTTAGAGAAGTTCACTTTCTCGGTCACGTTGTAAACGAGAAAGGAATACACGTTGATCCTTCCAAAGTCAAGGCCATCGAAAACTGGGAAGCGCCAAAAACCCCAACTGAGGTGAGGCAATTCCTAGGACTAGCTGGCTACTATCGACGCTTCATTGAGAACTTCTCCAAGATAGCTCTACCACTGACCGCGTTAACTCAGAAGGACAAGAAGTTTGTTTGGAGCAAAAATCAGGAAGCGGCGTTTCTAATGTTAAAACAGAAATTATGTAGTGCGCCAATTTTGTCTTTACCCGAGGGGACGGATGACATCGTCGTTTACCGCGACGCTTCACATCAGGGACTCGGATGTGTCCTTATGCAGCGAGACAAAGTCATAGCGTATGCCTCGCGCCAACTCAAGACCAATGAAAAGAACTACACAACGCATGATCTGGAACTTGGAGCGGTTGTCTTCGCGCTAAAGATTTGGCGCCATTACCTCTATGGTACAAAGTGTATAATCTTTACGGATCACAAGAGCCTTCAACATATATTTGATCAAAAGGATTTAAACATGAGGCAACGAAGATGGGTGGAGTTGTTGAATGATTATGATTGTGAAATTAAGTACCACCCTGGAAAAGCGAATGTGGTAGCTGACGCGCTAAGTAGGAAGGAGCGAATAAAAACGCTACGAGTCAAGGCTCTAAGGTTGACCATTCACACAGATCTCTCTACCCGCATCCGAGACGCTCAGCAAGAAGCTTTGAAACCAGAGTTTGTTAAAAACGAATGCCTTGGGGGTATGATTAAGAGTTTGGAACTTAAAGAGAACAGCAATCTATATTTCGCTAACCGCATATGGGTCCCTCTCAAGGGAGGATTTGCGCGAGCAAGTATTAAACGAAGCTCACAAGACACGGTATTCCGTACATCCTGGCGCAGACAAGATGTACCAAGATGTTAAAACGCTGTATTGGTGGCCTAATCTTAAAGGCGCCATCGCGACGTATGTCAGTAAGTGCCTGACGTGTTCGAAGGTAAAGGCTGAATACCAGAAACCATCAGGATTGCTTCAACAGCCAGAAATTCCCATGTGGAAGTGGGAACAAATCTCTATGGACTTCATCACCAAACTGCCAAGGACACCTGGGGGTTACGACACGATCTGGGTTATTGTAGATCGGCTAACTAAATCAGCACACTTCCTGCCGATCAAGGAAACCGATAAGATGGAAAAGTTAGCCCGATTGTATATTCGAGAAGTAGTTTCAAAACATGGAGTCCCGGTGTCCATCATTTCTGATAGAGATAGTCGGTTCACCTCAAGATTTTGGAGATCATTACAAGGGGCTTTAGGTACTTGTCTTGACATGAGTACGGCATATCATCCCCAAACAGATGGACAAAGCGAGCGAACAATCCAGACATTGGAAGATATGCTACGCGCGTGCGCAATCGATTTCGGAGGTAGATGGGATACTCATCTCCCATTGGTTGAATTTTCTTACAACAACTGTTATCACACAAGCCTCAAGGCTGCGCCGTTTGAAGCTTTGTATGGGCGCAAGTGTAGATCCCCACTGTGCTGGGCTGAAGTGGGTGACAAGCAAATGACTGGTCCAGAATTGATCCAAGAAACAACAGACAAGATTTTTCAGATACGGGATCGCCTTAAGACAGCGCGCGACAGACAGAAGAGCTACGCAGATGTGCGAAGGAAACCGTTGGAGTTTCAAGTAGGGGATAGAGTACTTTTGAAAGTCTCTCCATGGAAAGGAGTCCCCCGTTTCGGCAAGCGAGGAAAGTTGAATCCGCGCTACATTGGACCATTTGAGATCCTGGAAAGGATCGGTCCGGTTGCTTATAAACTCCGTTTACCCGCCGAACTCAGTGGAGTTCATGATACGTTTCATGTGTCCAACCTCAAAAAGTGCTTATCTGACGAAACGTTGATTTTGCCGTTGGAAGAGATTCACATCGACAAACAACTGCACTTCGTAGAAGAACCTATAGCAGTAACCGATTGGAAAGAACAAAAGTTACGCAGAAGCAGAATCAAGTTAGTAAAGGTTCAATGGAACTCGAGGCGTGGGCCTGAATTCACTTGGGAAAGAGAAGATCAAATACGCAAGAAATACCCACACCTCTTTCAGAACATGGCTTCTGCCAGCGACGTCTCCTAAATTTCGGGACGAAATTCGCTTAACAGGGGGAGAATGTGACACCCGGTAAATTCCCAATCCCTTAAACTAAGTAATCAACCTAATAATTAGGTGATTGTAAATATTATGCGCGCCATATAGAATCAGCGCGGGCAATTGTTATGTTCGCCCTGCGCGAGCGCGCTATGTTAGAATCAGCGCGGGCATTTGTTATATGCGCCGTGCGCGAACGCGCCATGTTAGTCAGCGCGGGCATATTATGTGCGCCCTGCGCGAGCGCACCGTGTTAAGAACCAGCGTGGGCATATGTTATATGCGCCATGCGCGAATGTTTTGGCTTTATGTTTTCATGTAACTTAACGTTATGTTGTCTAATGGGTCGACCATCCCGCACGATGCTAAGGCGGGTGCATCCTAAATCGTTTATGCGCGTGCGGAAGGGAACTAACCTCCCCGCATGGCGGGAACATTGAAAGCTAGTTTGTCTGAAGCTCCAAGATGGAATTGACTTCAACATGACTGATCACTATGTTGAAATACCAAGACCACCTGGAGAATCTACAAATGAAACTCAATGTCCCTAACTGCGAGAAGGTTACGCACCTACCCGTAGCAAAGAAATGTCCTTCACGCAGAAAGCTATGCGCACAAAGTGATACGCACAGAACACTTAGTCTATTCTCCAGACGTAAGGAAATTACTCCCGCCCAAAAGGAAACAGTAGCGTGTTTCAGAGATTTTCCACTTTTTACTGTACACTGACAAAAGTACCTGAAAAAGCACACTGTAACATGAAAAGTCAACTGTCAGCCACCCTACTCCCACCAACCACAGACCTGCATGTCCTGACCAAATCAAATCAAAATCTTTTATCCACTACTCCACTTTTAAATAAACAATAATAATTTCCATACTTTATCATCACTACACCTAGATATGAAAAGATTACAATCCCCTAAAGCAAGGGATTGTGTTCCCTTGAGTTTGCCTATAAATATGTAACCTAAATTATCACCCAAACACACTTCAAATTTCTCTCTTAAGAACTGCAAACTTGCACTAAACATCTCCCAAGCATCCGTTATTTTCAATTCCGTTCCAGTTACTAGGTAAGCCGAGATTATAAACTTGAGACCTACTTTCCAAACCTTATATTCTCCTATTTCTTATATACTTCTTGTTATTTAATCGTATTCTAGACCTTCAATTCAAAGGCCAACACCAAGAAAACCCGAATCTCGATTAATCCCTTAACAAGAACCACAGGTGAGTCTCACAGCCCCTATTCTCACTGTTTTCACTATTTTTAAACTATTTTCGGGGCGAGGGACACGTACTTAAATAATGTTTTATCATGGTATACTTACAAGCTATGCAAGCGATTATGTGTTTAAATTATGTTTCATGATGAGCAATGCAAACGGTTATCTATGATTTACGATGTATGTGCGCCAGAACTCGAGTAAGTGATCACTTTACCATTGGAACTCTAAGGGTAGGGACTGCTGGTTTGATCCGCCCACTCGTAGGGGTCGCACCTCTTACGCAGACGAGTGCCTAGTATGGTCATGGGGCAGTACTATGGGTTTGAGCCCGCTCGTAGAGGTCGCTCCTCTTACGCAGACGAGCACCTTGTTTTCCGGCACAACGTCCGCGCGTAACCCGCGGGACGGTATTACAGTATTATTTCGCTCGTAGTGGCAGCGCCACTTACACAGACGAGCACGGCTTTCCAGAAATGTCCACGCGCAACCCGCGGGACGGTATTACTTATTTCGCTCGTAGTGGCAGCGCCACTTACACAGACGAGCACAGTTCCCGGAAATGTTCGCGCGTAACTCGCGTAACGATTTTATCAGAATGTGTTGATAGAACTATGTTTTACCAAGCATGTGTTTTAATGATGCTATCAGAATTATGTTTCAGAATGATTTTTATCAAGATTATGATGCAATACGATTTATCAAGTTACTAAAACTTGTGAACTCACTCAGTTTATACTGATTCAAATGTTTTACGTGTCTTTCAGGAGATAACTAGGTAGCGCATGGAGTCACACTTAGAGCACCTCACGCTGAACATCTAAAACTAGCTTTTTGGAAGATTTTAGTTCTATCCCTTCGATGCGCGTGGTTGTTCTCGCCGCGCAAGGGGATATGGCGTGGAAATCTTCAACAGTTTTTATACTTGGATGATTTTATGTAATTTTTAAACAATGTAATGTATTTGTATTAAACATTTCATGCGCAATGAAAATCTTATCTTGAATGTTTGCAATGGCCCGTGCTTAAGTATCAATCCCCACTCGCGCGCGCCCGGCTGTTTCCGCCGTTCAGGGCCAGGTGTGACAAAAGGTGTTGATCGAGGCTCTCATACGACCCACAAAAAGGGTATTGGACGAGGTAATGGTCTTGTCTGTCACTATTGCAAGGAACCTGGTCACACTAAATGGGATTGCCCAAATCGTCCCCCAGGAAGCCAGCCACCTCCTCGTCCCAAAGCTCGCATGGCTGCTACCGGTGAGGCTTCAGATCCGGTCGCTACTCCGGCCTACACGTTTAGTGATGAAGACTATTGTCGACTACAGCGTCTTCTAAATTCTCAGACACCCGCCCCCGCTCCACGCGCAAATACGACCAATTCAGGTACATTTCCTAGTCTCACTTCATCTTGGGTTATTGATTCATGTGCTACTCATCACATGACTGGGAACCCCGATATCCTTTCTAGCCTACACAAAGTTTCCCACCAGCCAGTTCGACTTGCTGATGGATCTACTTGCCCCGTCCTTGGCATTGGATCCGTCACCAATTCGTCAAACCTAAACCTCTCTTCTATTTTGTTTGTTCCTAAATTTCCCGATAGCCTTTGTTCCGTGAGCCAACTTACTAAACAAAATAATTGCTTTGCTAAGTTTTATCCTACTCATTGTATCTTTCAGGAGCTGGGGACGAACCGGCTGATTGGCACAGGTTTTGAATCAGGAGGCCTCTACCGCTTAACCTTCCCGCCACGTCCTACAGCAAACACTTGCGTTTCAAAAGTCAAAGAGGACCACTGCCGGTTAGGTCATCCCTCTACAGCGGTTATGAGGCAAATAAGACCAGATTTACCACTTTCGTCTTTTAATTTTCATTGTGAGTCATGTCAGCTTGGTAAACACACCAGGCGTCCCTATCCCCCTAGAGTGTCTAGTCGAGTCAGTGGTTGTTTTGAACTTTTGCATTCTGATGTATGGGGCCCTTGCCCTACTAAATCTACATTGGGTTTTGAATATTTTGTTACCTTTATTGATGATTATTCTCGTGCTACTTGGGTTTATTTATTGAAATCTCGTAGTGAGGTGTTTTCCACCTTTCGTGAATTTAATGCTTATGTTCAAAACCAATTTAACACAACAATAAAAACTCTACGATCTGATGATGCAAAAGAATATTTTTCCACCGACTTCACATCATACTTAAACACCCATGGGATTGTTCATGAATCCTCGTGTGCATATACATCCCAACAAAATGGTGTCTCTGAACGCAAAAATCGTCACCTGTTGGATGTTGCTCACACACTCATATTTCAATCTCATGTTCCACATCGCTTCTGGGGGGGACGCCGTTCTCACTGCCACATATCTAATAAATCGCATGCCCACACCCGTTCTTCATGGTAAAACACCATTTTCTATCATTTTTCCTACAGGCACTCCATTTCCTCTAGCACCTAAAGTTTTTGGTTGTGTGGCTTATGTTCATGATCATCGTCCGACGGTCACTAAACTTGACCCCCGAGCTATCCGTTGTGTCTTTCTTGGTTACTCCCGAGTTCAAAAGGGGTATCGGTGTTATAGCCCATCTCTTCACCGATACTTTACTAGTGCCGATGTCACCTTTCATGAGTCATGTCCCTACTTTCTCGAGCCTACCACTTCTGTGTCTGATCCTTTCCCCGATCTTGATCTACCCACCTCTATCTTCATCCCCACATTTCCCATGCCCAGTGTACCAGATTCCCCAGTGTTAACTACTTCTGATCCTGCTCCTACAGGTCCACCGACAGACCCTCCACCTCTACTCTTCACATATAATCGTCAACGTCGTAATCACTCGTCACAGCCTCCTGATTCCCAACCGGACCATGATTTGTCCTCAGTTCCACCTCCCGCTTCTGAGACCAACCTCCCCCCACCCACTCCCGAACCTATTCCTACCTCCACTACACCATATGATCATCCAGGTGCCCCTTTTCCTGATATACCTATTGCCTTTCGCAAAGAGCCTCGATGTTGCACCCGTTACCCGATTCACGATTATGTTGCCTATTCTCATCTGTCTCCCGAATCTCATGCCTACACTACTACCCTTGATTCCTACCCGATTCCCAAGAATGTGATGACAGCTCTTGCCCATTCAGGATGGAGGCGGGCTATGGAGGAGGAAATTGGGGCTCTTAGATCCAATCATACATGGAATCTTGAAACGCTTCCTGTAGGGAAGCGTGTTGTTGGTTGTCGTTGGGTATTCACGGTCAAACTGCACCCGGATGGCTCTTTACATTGCTTAAAGGCGCGATTGGTCGCCAAGGGTTATTCTCAGGCATATGGCATTGATTATGATGAAACTTTCTCGCCGGTTGCTAAAATGCCATCTGTCCGTATTTGCATTGCTCTTGCTGCCATTAATCATTGGCCGCTCCACCAGCTTGATGTCAAGAACGCCTTCCTTAATGGTGTTCTTGAGGAAGAGGTGTATATGGAGCAGCCACCAGGGTTTATTTTTGAGGAGGAGGCCTCAAAAGTTTGCAGACTACGTCGTTCTCTTTATGGTCTTAAACAGTCTCCCAGGGCATGGTTTGGTCGATTCTCGAGTGTTATGGGACAGTTCGGGATGACTCGTAGTGCATACGATCACTCTGTTTTTTTAGACACCACAAAGGGAAAAGGATTATTGTAATTGTTTATGTGGATGACATCATAATCACAGGTGACGATACTACTGGGATCACTGAACTCAAACAGTTCCTTCAGACTCAGTTTCAGGTTAGCGACTTAGGTCGGCTACGGTACTTCCTCGGCATAGAGGTATCTCGCTCTCTACAAGGAATACTTCTCTCTCAACGGAAGTATGTCCTTGATATGTTGACTGAATGCGGCTTGCTGGGTTGCAAACCAGTTGATACCCCAATGCTTCCTACAAAGAAGCTCCTCCCAAAAGAAGGGGATCCGATGAAGGATCCCGAGCGATACAGACGGTTGGTTGGTAAACTTAATTATTTAACTGTCACGCGACCGGATATTTCTTTTTCTGTCAGTGTTTTGAGCCAATTCATGGCTGAACCATGCACCAGTCACTGGGATGCTGCTCTTCGTGTCTTAAGATATCTCAAGGCCACACCAGGCCTTGGCATCCTATATTCTGATCAGGGTCATTGTCGAGTGGGAGCTTTCACAGAAGAGGGAGATGGTCGGATATCAGGTTTCTCAGACGCAGACTGGGCAGGTTGTCCGATTTCACGACGATCTACTACTGGGTATTGTGTGTTTGTCGGAGGAAATCTTGTGTCATGGAAAAGTAAGAAACAACACACGGTTTCTAGATCGAGCGCTGAATCGGAGTATAGAGCTATGGCAGATGTAACATCGGAGATGACATGGATTCGTCGTCTTCTAATAGAACTTGGAGTTGTTTCTAAAGACTTGATGCGGCTATACTGTGATAATCAATCAGCCATTTTTATAGCCAAGAATCAAGTTTTTCACGAGAGGACGAAACACATTGAGGTTGATTGCCATCTTATCAGAGACCGGGTAGTAGGCACACAAACAGATCCTCCATCCATTCAACCGATTCATATTAAGACAAACTTTCAGCTTGCGGATATTCTCACTAAGCCTCTTCGGAAACCTCAAATAGAATTTATTTGTAACAAGTTGGGCATGATTAAAATATATGCTCCAACTTGAGGAGGAATGTTAGTTAGTTCATATCGGGTTTTAGCCCGTATATAGTTAGATAGTTAGACAAAACCCATGGGCCGATTATTGGATGTCATTAGGGTTTATTCCTTGTATATATAGGAGTGTTCACCATTGTATTATTCACTAAGTCAATAAACATCCTACCTTTTTCAATATGCAAGGTCAAATCACATATCTTAAATCTTAATGAGTTGAAAAAAAACCCAGAATTTTATAGTTTGAAATTATGTGTTTAGAACTTATTTTAAGCAAAAATGAAAAGATGAAGAAAGTGTGAACTCTCTTGTAGAGACTTTAATACCTCTTGGTGTTAAGTCTTGAAATACACAAAACTTGACTTTAACTTTGCAGGATCAGTTATCTCACTACATATACAACCTTCACCACAAATCACAAACTTTTGTGGAGCAAGAATCAGAATAGCTCATTTAGATGGTTCTACAATATTTAAACTTATATAAGTTCATTTACACAACCCAACAATTTATCTCAAGATAGAAATTAGTGTTATTAATAATAACATGGGCTATTACTTATACGAGTCCAAACTGGAATATGATGTCAACAACAATTTAAAAGAGGGCTTATGAAGTCACCTCAAGTGCTCACACACTTCGTTAGCTTTCCACACGCTTTCTCGGGTTCGTTTAACATGTTCTTTATTGACAACCTAACATACCAACACACAAGTTTATTAGAAAACCATGCATCCCAATACCATATTACTGACTAACAATGTTTATAATATCCAAGTTACTGAGTTTGTATTACTGATTATAGGCTCAACATACTAATTATACACGAGATGCAATTGCTAAACAATTTAGCTCAATACCATGCAATGGAATCTAGTACAGCACAATAAACCTATTACATTGGATCTACTTCTTGTTACTACAATCACATCGCAATTGGGTTGTGAAGAGGTAGGTCCCAGCAGAGCCCAGTTGGACCCGCAAGACTCACCTTGAAGAGGGACGTCTGCGCAAGGACCAACTGCTTCCGCAGGACCCACCATGCTCAGAGATGAAGACCTTACGCGCAGTATGCCAGCTGTTCCCGCAGGGAAAGCCTCCTAATGGTGAAGTACCCCGCCTGTTCCCGCAGCTGCGGATACAAGCCATCAGGGAAGGCTACCCGCACTAATAGCAAGGCTACACTCACAAGGCACTAACTCTTGATACTTCAGTAATGTCACCTGAAGGAATGAGCAATGCGGGAATACTCCCACCCAAATGAGCCAGTCCGTATGCTTCTGGAAGATCTTTTGTACTATACCTGCCAAGGTATGGACAGAATAGACAATATCTGACCAAAGCAGCCCATGAACCAATCACAGGGTGACAGCTCACCGACAACAGTACGAGGAGGAGCACCCTCTAGTACTGTTTGTCACTATTAGCCGCTGCCTACTCACCAACCCTCACTGTGGGACGTGCGTAGCCTACAGTTGGTGGAACAGTGCATAGCCGGCAGTAAAGGAACAGTATACAGCCGGCCTTGTCACTATCAGCCGCAGCCTATCCACCAATCAGCATGGCTCGTGCGTAGCCCACTGTTGGTAGAACAGGAATACTATTCAGCCGGCTGTACCTTCTTGGAAACCTACCTTCGGCTATAAATACTCCAACACCTTGGAATGGTAAGGAGAGGAGGAGATATCTCATTATCTTATCTTCTCTAGCAATCTCTTAATATACACTTATATTCAGAGCAATCTAGTCTGATTCTCACACCGGAGGGTGGTCACAAGGAGGAACCCCCCCTTCTCAGTGACGAGCTTACGGTGTCTGTTTTGCAGGTCACCTGAAGAACAACTTTCTTTGCTGGACCTCATCCTCGTGGGAAACATCTATTTAACCCCCAGATTATCCATAATCTGCCCGGGGTCGATTAGTGTTTCTTCATTGGCGCCATCCGTGCATAAAAGCTAGAACTAATTCTTAGTTTTTTCAAAATTTATGAAGAAATGGTTAACGTTACTCCGGTCCTAAGGCCAGTAAGTGACCAAGAAACCCCGGTAACCACAACCCCAGCAACTGGGGGGAACACCGGCGGTTATACAAATTTTACGAACACTACCCCGGTTACCCAAGCTGGGACAAGTGCAGTAAACAATATTTCACTGGGGTTCACTGATGCCCAATTGGAGAAACGGGCGAGGCTCCCTCGCCAAACACTCGATCAAGTTAAGGAATGGGCCGAAGCACGTCAGAAAGAGTTCCAAGCTGAGTTGGATGAACGCTTGCGTTCACTTCAACAGGCTGACGAATTCGGCAGTACTCGCCAACATCTCAACATGAACAGTGAGTGCGAGTACTCGGACGATGAGCGGGAAGAATCCGATACCGACGCAAACCCTCGCCATAAGGCGAAAGGGAAGCGTAAGGAAACGGACTTCCAACCGACAAGGAATTTTGGAGAAACCTTTAAACCAACGAACGCGGGGAGAAACCCACGTGACTTCTCCAAAACCTTTAGACCAACTGCTGCAAATGCAGGAAAGTCCAAGTTTGCAAGGGACATTGCGGAAGCAATCGCCCCAAGAAGTGCCAAACAGATGTCCAACATCGGCACTTATGATGGTCTATCCGACCCAGACGATCACTTGAACAGATTCATTGCGGGGGCAACCGTCAGCAACTGGACGGAACCCACGTGGTGTTATATGTTCCAGATGACACTGGTTGGAGCGGCCAGGGCATGGTTCGATCGTTTACCGGTCCACCACATCTATGATTGGGCGGACTTTCAGAACAAGTTCAGCCAACAGAGGAAATATACTAAAGAACAGTGGACGATCCTCAACTGCGTTAGAGAGGAGGATGAATCTTCACTAGACTTCATCACTCGCTTCAACTCCAAAAAGCTGAGTCTGGGCAACATAAGTGAAGATCTTGTTCGCGCCGCTTTCATCCAGGGCGCCGAATACCCAGAGCTTATCCGCACGTTGACGGGTAAGGACGGCATGCCATCCACATGGGATGCCATCATGACGGCGGCCAAGCGCTTTGCCGAGACAGAGAAGCAACTGGGTAGGGATCTTCCCCAGAGTACACACCTCTACACGCAGAGGACCAGAGAAAACAATGTTCGGATCGCCCGGCAGAACAAAAAGAGGAAGCTAGGTATTTGGCAGTCAAGGGTAAACTTTGACACCTCACCCAGCTCTCGCCCTCTTGTTGGCGGAAGGGATAATACACACCCTTCAAGCCGAAAACACCGGTGGACGCCACTCACCAAAAGCGTCACGGAGATATTTGCCACCGAAAAACTACCATGGCCAAAAGCTCCAATCATCCGGCAGCGACCTAATGCGGATCAAAGCAAATCCTGTGACTTCCACGGGACAAAGGGTCATAGTACGGAGGAGTGTACATCCTTGAAGGATATTGTTGAAACATTCGTCAAGGATGGAAGACTTGCACACCTTGTGGCATCAATCAAGAAGGGTGGAAGGAATGATAACCGGTACAGAGGCAACGGACGAAAGCCCGTTGACATCAGCATCAACATGGTTCATGGCAACATCAGAGGAAGAAAAAGGCGAACGACAGAACCATGCGCGTGGAAGGAAGCTGAGGTGCGCTTCCCGCGAGTGCCAGGAGGACCTAGCAAAGAAGGCCCTATCGTCATCAAAAGCCAGCTGGGGCACTACATCACTTCCCGCACTCTTGCTGACAACGGCGCCTCGTCAACGGTGATGTACAGGCAGTTCTTCGACAAGTTAGATGACGAAGACAAGGAACGCCTGGAAACGATCTACGCCTCGATGGAAGGGTTCGACGGCAGCACAAACACCCCCCTGGGTATCCTATCTTTCCCCGTCACTCTTACGGACGGGAAACACTCCCGCACAGAAGATGTGGACTTTGTCGTGATGAGGAAGCCACACCACACATACGACATTCTCTTCGGGAGAGACGGGATGGCAAGATTCAACGCCGTGGTATCGTCAGTCCACGGCATGATGGGATGGCCAACAGCTGAGGGTGTAGCGATGATCACCGGCATTCCCCAGGTATGCATCGCATCTGTCTCATCTAAACCCAAACCCAAAGATGGCTAAACCAACCATCACCGAACCGGAAAGATGGGCCTTCAATGGCAAATACCCTGACCAGGCCGTTACCATTGGCCCAACAGTCGTTGATCCCACGCGCACCTTACTCAAATGCTTACTACAGAAAAACGCTGACATCTTCGCGTGGACACCAGCTGACATGACTGGCGTACCCCGAAGTAAGGCAGAGCATAAGCTCAAGTGCGACCCAGCTGTTACGCCAGTCGTACAAAAGCGCAGAGTAATGGGGCCAGAACAAACTAACGCGTGTAGAACCCAAGTCAAGGAACTCCTTGACGCAGGCATCGTACGCGTTAGCAGATATCAAACATGGGTTGCAAATCCCGTTATGGTACCGAAGAATAACAAACAATGGCGCATGTGCATAGATTTCAAGGATTTAAACAAAGCATACCCCAAAGATTGTTATCCGTTACCCGAAATTGATCTTATGGTGGATTCGTTAGCACCATTTCGCCTTAAATGCTTCCTGGATGCGTATAAGGGGTACCATCAAATCCACATGGCCGTTGATGATCAGGACAAAACCGCTTTTCGGACGCCCGATGGCACATTTTGTTACCAAATGATGCCATTTGGACTTAAGAATGCCGGGTCCACATACCAACGCCTGATGGACAACCAGTTTCATGCCCAAATTGGGAGGAACTTGGAAGTCTACATGGATGACTTGGTTATCAAAAGCCCTGACGCAGAAGCGATGTTGAAAGACATCGAAGAAACTTTCAACACGCTCAAGAAGATAAACATGAAGCTCAACCCGAGCAAGTGTTCCTTTGGGATGGAAGAAGGGAAGTTCTTAGGGGTCATCGTCACTAAAGATGGCTTCAGAGCGAGCCATTATCAAAATGGAATCACCTACTACCATCAAACAGGCTCAGACACTGAATGGACGACTAGTTGCACTTAATCGCTTTTTGGCAAACCACGCGGATAAGTCATTTCCTTTCGTGTCAACATTGAGAAACTGTTTAAAGAAAACGCACTTCCGCTGGACACCAGAAGCGGAAGCAGCTTTTCAGGAGGTTCGGTCACGCTTGATCGAACTCCCAACGCTCACAGCACCAGAAGCAGGGGAGGAGTTAATCCTATACCTTTCTGCAACAGATAGAGCAACCGGGGCGGTCCTGGTAGTAGAACGGAAAGGCATCCAGATGCCAATCTATTATGTCAGCCGTATCCTAACAGACGTAGAAACCCGGTACTCTACCCTCGAAAAATTAGTCTTAGCACTTGTACACGCTTCACGCAGGTTAAAACGATATTTCCAGGGTCACCCAATCACCATTCTCACCAACTTCAAATTTGCAAACGTTCTACGCAAACCCGAGTTATCGGGACGCCTAGCCAAATGGGCAATTGAGTTGGGGGAATACGCGATAAAGTATAAGCCAAGACCAGCTATAAAAGGCCAGGTTTTGGCCGACTTTATTGCGGAAGTGCCTGCATCGCGGGAAAAAGAGTGCCAGGAAGAGGCTCAACCCTCTCCAGCACAGGACATCAATGATGTCTGGCGACTCTACACTGATGGAGCAGCCAGTAACGAGGGTTCAGGCGCAGGGTTGAAACTAACCAACCCAGCAGGCCAAGAATACACTTACGCTATTCGACTGGATTTTCCAAGTACGAATAACGAAGCCGAGTATGAAGCATTCTTGGCCGGGCTGAGAATTGCGCGTAAGATGGGAGTGAAATACTTGGAAGCCCACGTGGATTTCATGTTAGTAGCCAACCAAATAAACGGGACGTACACGGCCGTGAACGACACAATGGCCTTGTACCTCGCACAAGCAAAAACCCTTATGCGCGATTTTAACGATTGCAAAGTCATACACGTCAAGCGTAGCGAAAACAAATCTGCGGATGCGTTAAGCAAGCTTGCGTCATTAGCCTTCACCCACTTGGGAAAGGACATCCGCATTGAACTCCTCGGGGCACCTTCAGTCCCGCACAAGGAAATTTGTGTCATCCAAACCGGCACAGAAACGTGGATGACACCAATAATAAATTACCTTGCGGCGGGTATACTACCAGAGTAAAAAACACAGGCAAGAAAACTACGCTGTAAAGCACTGAATTATCAACTCATAGACGACATCCTTTACAGACGTAACTTTCTTGGCCCACTCTTAAGATGTGTGGACAACCAAGATGCTGACTACCTCCTAAGGGAAGTACACGAAGGCATCTGTGGAGTACACGCAGGTCCACGCGCTGTTGTAGCTAAGCTAAACAACGCGGGATACTTTTGGCCGGGAATGCATACGGATGCGCTGGCATACATCAGAAAGTGTAGGTCTTGCCAGCTCTACGCACCCAACACGCATCGCCCGAAGAATGAACTTGTTCCAGTCACCTCTTCATGGCCATTTCAGAAGTGGGCCATCGATGTGACAGGCCCATTTCCTACAGCAGCAGGAAACGTTCAGTTCCTAGTGGTAGCCATCGACTACTTCACCAAGTGGATAGAAGCAAAACCCTTAGCCCAAACAACCGCGAAACATATCAAAAAATTTATTTGGGAATTTATTATTTGTCGTTTTGGACTTCCACAGAATTTGGTGAGCGATAACGGCACCAACTTTGCTGACAAGAAGCTACAAAAGTGGCTGGAAGAACTTCAAATCACCCACACCTTTACCTCAGTGGCGCACCCGCAGGGTAATGGTGAGGTAGAAAGAGCAAATAAGAGCATCATCGAAGGCATAAAGAAAAGACTCTTGGAACACAGATCCGGCTGGGTGGACGAGCTTCCGCACGTCCTTTGGGTAAACAGAACGCTGAAAAAGGCCAGTACGGGAGAAACCCCGTTCAGCCTCACTTATGGCACTGAAGCCATGGTCCCGGTCGAAATTGGTTTACCCTCACCAAGGGTCTTGATTCAGCCAGAAGATAATAATGCGGAAAGACGGTTAGACCTTATGCTAACCGAGGAACGCAGAGACTTAGCCGCAGTGCGTGAAGAGAACTACAAGCGACAAATGCAAAAGTACTACAACACGCGGGTAAAACTCTGCAACTTCAATGTAGGAGACTACATACTGCGTAACAACGAGGCTTCGAACCAACAACGCCCAGAAAAACTGGCCCCGGTCTGGGAAGGGCCATACATTATCAAAGAAGTTCTGGGAAAGGGCGCATACCGGCTTGAAAGGCTCGATGGCACTCCCATCCCAAGAACATGGAATGGAGCTCAATTACGCAAATGTTACATGTAGATCAATTCCAAACTTGTAAAGAAAAGGCCTAGAGCCACTTCTAATGGAAATGATTCTCCTTTCACATTGTGTTGATAGCCTTACCTTTATACTTATGAACTTCCCACACTGATATGCCGGTATTCATCGCATAAATATGGGAAGAAGTAAGTCGTTACGTGTGGAAGGCGGCAAAACCCGCATAAACACATAAAACGGTAAAAATTTCAAAAGAAAAGATAAGGAAAACCTTCACGCAGGTCAGTTATAGGTAAAGTTTGGTCATCCCACTAAATGAAAGTGACGGTCCTACTCGCACAATCATGATAGAGGAAACTGAACATTAACCTATTAACAACCGCGCGTACAAAGGCTAACTTATTCAAAATACTTAGAAAATTTCTAAGGAAAAGATGAGGGAAACTTCCACGCAGGACAGATGTAAGTAAAGTTTAGCCATCCTACTAAGTGAAAGTGACGGTCATACCCGCACAATCACGAAAGAGGAAGCAAAACTTAAACTTATAATCTGCCACGTTAAAAAGTTAACTTATCCAAGTACTCAAGAAATTCCTAAGTTAAATCAAAATATGCGTGAAATAAACAAGGCAAGGCGTTGGCAAATAATCTTTATTCCATCGAAATTCAAATATTACAAGGATTGCTGGGTACATACCCGCATACAAGAGAATCTATACAAAAAGTAAAAATCTATCCTAACGGTAGGAAGGGATCTTCAGGTTCAAACTTCAGGACCACTCCCCCCAAACCCACTCGTTCCCGCACCATCAGTTGACGGTGGCGGTGCAAGGAAGGCTTTGAGAATAGCTAGCCCATCATCAGCGGCAGCAATTTCGTCCACCTTCTCCACCACCGCATGTGGGAAGCCAGCGTATTGGTTCACTGCTTGGTCGTAAGCATTGTCAGTATCTACGTTATATAGAGGGAAGTTAGAAGGCGGGATGCCCTTCTCAACATATCCCAGACCAAGCAGGAAACCTGCCTTCTCCACATCATCGTGAGAAGCGTTGAGGGCTGCACTCATAGCATCATCGTAAGATGTATCCGTGAAGACCCGATGCACAACCTACAAAAAAAAAAATAAATGTCAACTTTTCCAGGTATAAAGAAAAGCGTGAAGACATTATAAATATACATACCTGAGACAACGCTTCTCGAAGAAGCCATTCCTTGGTAACCAGAGCCTCCTGGAGGGCAACTTGAGCTTCATTACGGGAGCGTTCGGCTTCGTTCTTTGTAAGGTTGGCAAGCAACACATCTTTCGCTGCAGCCTCTTCGACGCCCTTTAGCTTACGCTCGGTATGCTCAAGCACCCCCCTCTGGTCCAGGATCTCTTGGAGTTTCTTGGCGTCTTCCATGGCCAAGGCATCATGAGCCTGCTGGAGAGCCTCTAATTTGGCTATAAGCTTCTCATTCTCCACGCGTAGAGGCTCCGCAACAGCTTCAGCCTTGACGGCCCTCTCAGTTGCATTCCGTGCGGTTTCCTTAGCTAACCGAAGCTGTTCGTTAACAGCTTGGGCAGCCTTGGAACGGGCCTCAAGCCGGGCCTGAACGTCAACCTCGAGGGCCTTGAACGCCTTCTCCCTCTCCGCAGAAGTGGCGGAGAGTCTCCTGTTCTCCTCCCGGATGGCCCGCGCCTGAGCAACCTCTTGCATACGCACCGCCTTTAATTTGTCATTTTCACGACAAAGCAGCTCGACGCGCGGCTGCATCCGGGCCAGGAGAATTCGAAGCTCCGTGCTAAGCCTACCCTCTTGGTAGCTAGCCATTGCTTCCCCCAACGCACCATTGGGAACTGCATGGCGCGCCCACTCCACGCAGTCCACAGACGTGCGAAGGGTTGTTACTCGGCGGATGTTCCATCGTGGAACATACACTTCATTGGAATCCGACACTGCAAAAAACAAAAATCAGTTAGGAAAAGATGATATATAAAAAAAAAAAAAAAAAAAACAGCCAAAAGAACCCTACGCACCTGTAGGGTCGACAACAGGCCGATAGCCCCCAAACCCATCACCTGAACCTAAGGGAAATCCATCCAAGATGTCAGGCAGATGGGAAGGAGGCAGAGGTTGGCGAGAAGCCCCGTATGTACCTGAAGAGCCGGCCGTACTCGCCGGTGTTGGAGGAGGCATAGTGGAGGCCGCCGCGGTGGAAACCAATGGAGGTGAACTCACCGGAGGTGAACTCACAACCGTGACCGCGGCGGCAGAAGATCCCGCAGAAGGAACCACCGCCGGCTCAGTGAAGGATGCCGTAAAAATGGCACTCACAGCCGGCGGGGATGAAGTTACGAGTGGAGCAGTTGCCTCAACAAGGTGAGCAACTGAACAAACACTCGAAGCAGGCGCAGCCGCCTGGGTCATCGCCTCGGGTAGGTTGACCAAACCTACCGTCATGGGTCCAGACGCACTCCTTCCCGCTCCACTCGGGAATGCGGTTGCATCCACGCCTGCACGAAGACAACATATTTAAATATAATGGCAGAAACATGAAGTTAAAATTATTAACTTTACACTTACGAGTCCTTTTGAGCTTGAAGGTGCGAACAGGCGGGGACGAACCCGATGGAGCCGGCCTCTTCACGCCGGTGACCGTCGTCGTCCGGGGCTGCTCGGAGGTGACAGCCGTCTGAACCTCCGGAACAGCGGTCTCACCACCAGGGTTCCCCGCCACCTCCTCACTTTCGGTCTCTGAGTTAGACCGATTCACCGGATCGGCAGTAGAGGCAACTGTCGCCTTGCCCTTCCCGCCGGCAGCCTTCTTCTTCCTCGCCAACAAAGGACCATCTGCGGATTCCTCATCAGAAGATGACAGAATTAGAGGAATTCCCGCAGAGGTTTCAGCATTCACAGGGCGAGGGTTAAAAAGTTCTTTACCTGGCCGCCTGGCGCTTAGGATCTCGTGGCCTGGCGGGTAGACCTCCACAAACCGATCCGCCGTTTGCTCAAGGATGGGCAACTCGTTCTCATCTAGAGCACGAGTACCCATCCGAGCGGGACCATCAGCCTCCCGCGGGTGCAGGAGCGACTGCAAGTCATTCCCTTCTGAAATAAAAGAAGAAACAGTTAGAAGAAAAACCTAAATCAACAAAGAAGACAAAGCATACCGTAAGGGACAGAATTCAAACCGTATTCTAGGACGATGGGAATCTGTGACGCCTCCTTCCACACCCGGCTCATCCCGAGCATCACCATCCCGGACTCCGCAAAGCGGTAAACCGGGGACTGGATCCGGGAAACCGTGGAGAACCATTCCGCCTCCTGGTAATTCAAGGCGGGAAGGTTCGGGAGCGCGCTCCCGTTTTTAAACGTCATCGCTATCGGGATGACGCGAGCGGAGATATAAAAAAACTCCCGCTTCCACGATCGAAGACTGCGCTCGGTTGCGCAAATCTTCAGACCCTTGATCCGGTTGACCAGGGTGTACCACCCTTGGATGCACCTCCTGGAGTAGAAGGTCATCAGGCGGTCGACATGGGGCTCCACACCCATAATGAGGCACACCCATTCGAAATGGCGGATCTTTGCGATCGCCATTGGGTGTACCTCCGTCAAGTGTACACCGTGCCTCTCCAGAACACGGTACACAAACTTCGTCAATGGGAACCTCAGATTCCCATAGACGAAGAATGCGGCGTACACCCCTATCTTGCCCTTGGGGGCATCGTACACCGTCTGATGAGGCTCCGGAAACTCAGGCTCGAAAGGCTCGAGCATGAACTTCCGGACGATGTACTGGTAGAGATCAGTAGGAAGAGCGCACTGCACTCACCAGCAGTGCTCTTGTCGTCCTTATCGGACGTCGACGTCGGGTTGTCGACGAGCATCTCAGACTCCTCGGCAGCGGCCTCAAAATCACGGGTACAAGACATGTTTTGGATGTAACAGAATGATTTCAGAAGAATGCTCGACGGAATAGTGAGTATTCACCGGAAATCGTTTACAAGAAGAAGAGAGAAGTGAAAGTGTAGATTACTGTGAACCCTCACCCCCTTTATATACTCATCGCAATAAATGCGATGAATTTAATGCGGAGGAGAGAGAAAAGAGCGGGTGCAATGAAAGTATGACACGTGGAAAAAGCAACCTGGCAACAGCTGTTGACGGGACGTGTGTCGTAAAAACCGCACCCACGCGCCCGAAAAATCGCGCCCACGCGCCTGAAAAAGCGCCTGGAATGACCATATACTGTCACGTCGTCATAACTTCCTGCACGTCCTGAAACTGTCAGAAGAAACCGTCAGACACTAACGTCCCTTCAACAGTTTCGACTGTTCTTATCCTTTCACCAACTCTTCGAATTTCAAAGAAATTCAAAAAGATTCAAATATTCAAAAAAAAGAGGGAATATATCCCCTTACCTGGGCAACCAAGTAACTATAAGACAGGTGCGGGTACAGTGTCAAGGTAAAACCCTTCACATACTTAGCACCCGCAGGGAATGGACGCCAAGAATACCTTGGAAGTAAACTAACTATAAGACGAGTGCGGGTACAGTGTCAAGGCGAAACCCTTCACATACTTAGCACTCGCAGGGAATTGAAACCAAGAAGGATCTTCTGGGCCATGCTCGCGGAAAGGGAAATAACATCCCCGCATAGCGGGATCGTTGACAATTTGTTTGAAGCTCCAAGATGGAAGTGGTTGTTTAACATAATTGATCACTATGTTAAAACTACCAAAACCTCATGGACTACACAAGTGAAACTCAACGCTCCTGACTTGCGAGGTTACAAACCTACCCGCATCATACCCAAAGATCAAGCAGAAAAGTCGGGAATTTCTGCGTGACATTAGGAAAACCGCGGGAAGAATCCCCACGGAAAACCTTAAAACCAAAAACCCTTTTCAAAACCCCTTGCTAAAGTCCAAAAGTTCACCTCACTTATTAATAATTCATGAGAAGAACATTGAACTGGGGGGACTTGAAGAGGTAGGTCCCAGCAGAGCCCAGTTGGACCCGCAAGACTCACCTTGAAGAGGGACGTCTGCGCAAGGACCAACTGCTTCCGCAGGACCCACCATGCTCAGAGATGAAGACCTTACGCGCAGTATGCCAGCTGTTCCCGCAGGGAAAGCCTCCCAATGGTGAAGTACCCCGCCTGTTCCCGCAGCTGCGGATACAAGCCATCAGGGAAGGCTACCCGCACTAATAGCAAGGCTACACGCACAAGGCACTAACTCTTGATACTTCAGTAATGTCACCTGAAGGAATGAGCAAGGCGGGAATACTCCCGCCCAAATGAGCCAGTCCGTATGCTTCTGGAAGATCTTTTGTACTATACCTGCCAAGGTATGGACAGAATAGACAAGATCTGACCAAAGCAGCCCATGAACCAATCACAGGGTGACAGCTCACCGACAACAGTACAAGAAGGAGCACCCTCTAGTACTGTTTGTCACTATTAGCCGCTGCCTACTCACCAACCCTCACTGTGGGACGTGCGTAGCCTACAGTTGGTGGAACAGTGCATAGCCGGCAGTAAAGGAACAGTATACAGCCGGCCTTGTCACTATCAGCCGCAGCCTATCCACCAATCAGCATGGCTCGTGCGTAGCCCACTGTTGGTAGAACAGGAATACTATTCAGCCGGCTGTACCTTCTTGGAAACCTACCTTCGGCTATAAATACTCCAACACCTTGGAATGGTAAGGAGAGGAGGAGATATCTCATTATCTTATCTTCTCTAGCAATCTCTTAATATACACTTATATTCAGAGCAATCTAGTCTGATTCTCACACCGGAGGGTGGTCACAAGGAACCCCCCTTCTCAGTGACGAGCTTACGGTGTCTGTTTTGCAGGTCACCTGAAGAACAACTTTCTTTGCTGGACCTCATCCTCATGGGAAACATCTATTTAACCCCAGATTATCCGTAATCTGCCCGGGGTCGATTAGTGTTTCTTCAGGTTGATTTTCAGTTTGTAATACCACCAAATATTTCTATTCTTTTTAGGACAGATCCAAATCACATGACCATACTCAATATCAACCCAACAGATAACTACACCAAACAAATCACATAACTTTTTGTTCAACTCTGACCAAGAAAAGACAAACCAAAAAAATAAGTGTTGACCAATATAAAGTCAAAATGACCAGACTACCCTTCACTACATGTAGCCAATCGTAGAGCCTATAACCAAACCAAACGTTTCAGTTTTTTCAAAACCGAAAGATTCTATATTGATTATAGATCAAACGTTTTTGTCATACCCACACGAAAGTAAATGTTTTTTTTCTTTATCAAATGAGCTGATGAATGAAGAGCGCGGCCTAAGCTACACAAGTAAAAGGGATGAATTCACATTTCCTGAAATTAAACTGCCATTTAATGCTTCAAACATTCAAATATCCACCCTTGCAGTTAAAAAACTTTCTAGACTACACGTTCAACTATCAGCCATTGTTGATATATCAAAAATACGCCGCAACTAAATAGTTTTAAGTTTAATAACTGAAAATCTAAATAATCCATTAGTCGGAGTAAGCTTACCTTAAAAAGAAGACATTTGTAGACAAACCATCTATAATATCCAACTCCTACCAAATCATTTAAATTGGGAAGCTGATGTATGATGCAGAATAATAATATCAAGTTAAATAAATACATAATTTATATATCACATGTAATAGACAACAATAATATTGCGCTTTGGTTACTTGTTTGTACAATAAAGTAGAAAATTTACCAATGAAACTTTGTTAGCATCATCAATAACAACGAAAGATAGCAAAATGGCAACAACTCCTGTAGCTCCATATGCTGTAACTGTTGGGCTGTTTTCAACTACATCCCACTATGTTCAACAAACCATCATCATGTGAGCGCACAAACAAAATTTACCAAAAGGTATGTGTAACAATCATACTTGGCTAAAGAAGTTTGTGCATTCTTGCTTCTCGTCTATCAGCTTTACACACAAATATCAACAAATCATATATGGCTTTCATTCTCTGCAATACACGTATGTTATTTAATCAAAGAATCAAGTATAACTATATCACAGATATAAGTAAACAACTCAAATTAAACAAAAAATTTCATAATAATACATGAATGCTAATTAATAAAAGAATCAAGTACAAACCTTTCATAAAAATAAGCATGACAACTCAAAGTATACTGCATAAACATTATTTCATTTTTCTTTATTAGACATTTCCTTAAAAAATTCTTTTTAGGGCCTATCTAGATTTCTCCTTAACATGAAGAAAAATGACCCACAGTCACACCTATGTTTCTTATTTTACCATATCAATTAGACATGTATTCTCAATTTCATGGGTCATATCTTTCTCCTACCTTAAGAGGCCCACAGTAACATAAATGATCTATTGGCATCATATAACTATAAAACAATAAAAATAAAAATAAATAAACGAACCATTCAAAATCACAATGGAAAACAAATGATATTAGTGTATTCAGTAAACCTGAGAACATTTGTTGCAATTTGCAAGCACATGTTCTTGATATGCCTTGTACTCTGGAATAGTACAAAAGAGGCCCACAGTAACATAAATGATCTATTGGCATCATTTGAAGGATTCGTTGGTCGTTCAAAAGAAAAAAACACAACACAGCTTAAACACAAAACTGCTTAATGACTTAATCCATGTCAATGTTTTAAAAACTGGTACGTCGGCCGATTGAATCGGTTATACCGGATTTTCGTACGACAACCGGTATTTATAGCCCGATACTTTTGGGCGGTTTGCTAGAATATCGTACCGTTGGTTTTTAATAAAATACAGGTTTAAACCTGCAAACTGATTTTAAATCCAAGAGATGTTTGATAATTTTTATGGCCCGTATTTTATAAACATGAATTTTAACATCGCGGATAAGATTGAAACGAGTAAATACAGTAAACGACGATTCGTTAATCAACCAATTTTGTATCATGCAAATTCAATGCTAGTTTATTTACATCTTTTGTAATTGATTAATTTCATATACAGAGTACAAATTCCTATCTAACTCGATCCAATGGCGAAGCTTGGACATACACGCCGAGGGGGCCGGACTCAAAATGTATAAAAAAATTCATAAACTAGAGTGGGGCGAGCTCAAAATTTCGGTAGGAAACAGGTCAATTTACACTATATATAAAATTTTTCGGGCGAAAAATGATAAAGTTACACTACCGAGCCAAAAAACGGAGGGGGTTGGGCTCAAAATTTCAGTCGAAAACAGGTAAATTTACACTATCGAGCGAAAAAAATGGAGGGGGCGCAACTAAGCCACGCCCTTGACTCGATCATTGTTCTGTATGATATGTGGTTAGTGTGATGCTTATTAATATACTTTCGGGTTATTTCTTGAGTTGAATTTATATTTATATGGGATTACAAGTAGACCATTTTAAAACTAAATCCGCTACAAGTAAAATACCAGTTTTTAAAACATTGATCGAAATTCGAAATCATTTTGTGTCACCGTATATCCGTGTCAAAAATTTTCAGCCCACAATATAGAATAATAAAAACTTAAGTGCTCATTTTATAAACCTCTTAAAACACCTTCACTCAACATAACAACACACACACATCAACGCCGACTCCATCACTGAACCAACACACGGCGGCGGCGGGCGGCGGCGGCGATTCCGGCACAACGTCACCGGCAACCACCGCACTGCACAAGTAATCTCATATCTTGAATATCTAACCTATTATTTCATTAATTACATATCAATTTCATATTAATTTCATTAGTTTCGTTACACGTAAACCCTAACTGTCTAATTAGAACTAAATTAGGTCTAATTTTTGTGTAATTTTGTTCTAATAGTTTACATTTTAT
This sequence comes from Bidens hawaiensis, assembly GCF_021521415.1. Classification (NCBI taxonomy): domain Eukaryota; kingdom Viridiplantae; phylum Streptophyta; class Magnoliopsida; order Asterales; family Asteraceae; genus Bidens; species Bidens hawaiensis. The sequence goes on from NW_027494730.1 coordinate 294,465, forward strand.
GTTGATTCGTGTAATACTTTTGTATTGTTAGAACTGTTTTAGAAGCTGTTAATTAATTTCACATTATTAGTTATACGTAAACCCTAACTGTCTAATTACAACTAAATTATCTGTGCATTTTAGATACTACTGTTCGAGCTCGGCTCGCTTTGATTTATGAAGAGGTATGTACCCGCCTCAACATCGAGTGGGGCGGGTCAACCCACAAGATATATACAAGACATTAGAAATCAAAGATATTATCAAGGCACAAAGCCAAAACTTATGCTCAAGCATCACATGCTTGCACACATCACATATGCTCAAGCATCACATATGCTCACGCATCACATGTGCTCATGCATCACATATGCTCGCGCGTATCACATGCTCACGCATCATATATGCTTAGGCATATCACATCGTGCGTGGCGCATCCGCGCGCGGCGCATATCACATGCTCGCGCATCATACATGCCCACCCATATCACAGTTGCGCATGGCGCAGCTGCGCGTGGGGCATCCGCGCGTGACGCGTATTACATGCTTGTGCGTATCGCATCTGCGCATGAAATATCTGCGCGTGAGAATAAAGAGAAGACCTCGCGCATCCTCAGGATGGGCGCATATCACACATGCACATAGTCAACCTCGTCCTTATCCAAATCAGGATTAGGGCAACCTTGATTGTGCACGTCAGTCAACCTTCCAGAAGGCATCTTTTTAAGGAATAAGGATATGCTGATATTGACAGCTGCTAAATGAAAGGTGGACAGTTCAGCATGACTCATGGGTTACCACGTGATCATAACCAATGAAAAAGCACCAGGTGTCTCCAGGGACACGTGGCGCAAATCGATTGGAGGAGGCCAACAAAACCCTAATTTGGTCTCAGCTCAATCAGTGGAAACCCTAGCACTATAAATACATCATAACGTACACAGTTACAGACACATTGATTCACATTGAAGCATATTCAATTACATTCACTGACAGGCAGCCCTAGTCAGTTACTTTCTCATACACAGAGAGACAACCACATAATCATACAGAGTAACATACAGTATTCAGCTATTAAGCAATACTCTCCCAATTCCCTTACTCTCACATTATTATCTTCTCCTACACATACTTATTCTCACGCCGGAGGGTTACCCCAAGGAGGACCCCTCTGTCCCTTTCTGAGGGGTAAGTAACGGCGTTGTTCGTTTTGTAGGTGGAAGAACATTGATCCAGACGAACCATCGGTGAAATAGTATAATCACACCCGAGGAAAGTAGATCTGCTACCAGTGAGTAGATCCACGTTTCTTCATTGGCGCCATCCACTGTTACAAACGGCAATCAGATCTAATCAGATCTACAAAAAAATCAATCACCATGGTTTCTGGCGTTCATAACGTTGATCAAGTTCTGGAGGATATTGAACGTGGGGATGTTAATGAGGGACAGCAGTTCCTGAGGGGGCCGCGTAATTCTACGCGCCCCACCAGTAGCCGTCCCTTCATCACAACTCCTCACGGGCAGACTGAAACTCCTCCAGACGATCTCACGTTACAAAATCCTGCCGGCGCGAAACAGAAAGGACCAATGGGTCCAGAAGAGGAAACAAATGATCCGAATGAATGGCTCATAAACGAGCAGCGGCGTCTGATGGAAAAGTACAATGAAATGGTCAAACAGAAGAAGCATGCCGACCAAACACAAAGGCAAGCGTTTGATAAGCAGACGACAAAAAGGCCGCGCGCGCCGGAAGAAGGACATTTTGTTCACACTGCACAGACTGAGTTCAGTAATGAAGAAGTGCATAGCATGAGGAAGACACGGGATACTCATGCAGGAGGCTCACAGCTCCGCGCGCCTGTGAACATGGCGCCTGGAGCCAGAGCAGATCTGGATCTGCACATGCCGTACAGCCCACCGGTCAGAGGGCAAGTGGACGTAACCACACCCTACAGACCAGCCATCTTGGTAAAAAACTCAAAGTTTACTGCGCGCATCGCGCAGGCTCCCATCCAGCACAAGACCAAGATGCCAAGTGGTCTGGGCAAATATGATGGCACAACAGATCCAGATGACTTTTTGCAAGGTTTCTATAACACGGGAAACCTAGAGAGCTGGACGATGCCAACATGGTGTCATATGTTTGCTCGCTGCCTCACGGGCGCAGCGCGGATATGGTTCGAGAGCTTGCCGACTGGGCAAATTGATGGATTCGATGAACTATTAGAAAAGTTCCAAGCCCACTTTGTACAGCAGCGCAGGCACACGCGCGATCCTGATGACATCATGCACTGCGTACGCAGGAATGATGAAACGATTGAAGATTACATCACTCGTTTCAATCAGGAGTCCCTGGCAATCGGGGGTATAACTGAGCAGCTCCTGCGCGTGGCCTTTATACAAGGCGCGCGCAGTGATCAACTCCGCCGAGCTCTCGTAAGCAAAGATGGTATGCCCACCACTTGGGCAAAACTAATGGAAGCATCGCGAGTCTTCGCGAGAAATGAAAAATAGATTGCCCAAGATAGGGCAAGAGAAAGAGCGCATCAGGCTGAATCACCGCGCAGCAAAGAGAAGAGGGCCAAACAGAACTCTGTATGGTCCAGGTTGCAGCCAACAAGTTTTTCTTCCGCAGAAAAGCAAGCGCAACCAAGCTCACCCCAGCCCCAAAAAGATGTTCGTAGTCGCGGGGAGGGTGACAAGAGGGAGGGCGGCAGAGATCCTAGCAGACCTCTGCCAAGAATATGGACTTCCCTCACTAAAACACCTTCACAGGTGTTAAGTACTGAGAATGTCCAATTCAAGCCCCCCAAGCAACTACACTACAAGGGACCGCAAAACAGTGGCAAATATTGTGAATTTCACAAGTCCCCGGGCCACAACACCGACGCATGCCATCATTTAAAGGATGCGATCGAGAAGGATGTAAAGTCAGGCAGGCTGGCTCACTTGGTCAAAAACCCAAGAATAGAAGATGAGCAACCAGAAGGAGCCTCTGCCAGCAAGAAATACAAAAGAATCTGTGTGGCTGAGGGGGGACGACAAGGGCAGACGTCAAAAAAGAGAAGCGCGCAAATCAACGGAGATTGGCGCGAGCAGCAAGTTATCTTCCCAAGAATCAGGGGAGGCCCTTCAATAAGCAGCCCTCTCGTCATCACCACACACATTGCTCATTACGAAGTGTCAAAAGTCCTGGTGGACACTGGAAGTGAATCTGACATTATGTATGAGCAGTGTTTCAGAAAGTTAGACCCGGCAGACCAAGCGCGGCTCGAAATTGTGAACGCACCAATCTGTGGTGTTTCAAATGAAATCATCCATCCCCTTGGTCAGATTCAGTTTGAACTAACTATGGGGGATGATGAGCACAAGCGAGCCGAAGTTGTCAACTTCTTGGTCTTGCCCACCACGTCATGCCACAATATGATCCTGGGTAGGGGAACGATTGCCCAATTTAATGCTGTACCGTCGCCAGCGCACGGCGCATTGGGGTTCCCGACACCAACAGGCGTAACATTTGTTTATCGCGATCACTTGTGCGCAGTGACAAGTACGCCGCGGGAAGGGAGAATGAAACTTCCAATGGCGGACAATGCGCCAGAGAAATGGATTTTAAACCCAAAATTCCCAGAGCAAACGGTCACGATTGGCGCTACCATTTCAGACGAAACGAGATTGAGAATGAAAAAGTTGCTCACAAAATACACGTCAGTCTTCGCGTGGCAACACTCCGATATGACTGGGGTCGAGACTTGGCGCAACTTTCTCTTAACACGTTCAAGTCGGTGGAGCCAATTGCTCAGAAAAAGAGAATCATGGGGGATGAAAAGGCGAGGGCCATGAATGAGCAAGTTGAGGACCTGTTGCGCGCAAACATCATCCGCCCGATCCGATACCAGACGTGGGTAGCCAATCCTGTGATGGTAAAGAAAAGCAACGGGTCATGGAGGATGTGTATTGACTTCAAGGACCTCAACAAAGCATGTCCGAAAGACTGTTACCCCCTCCCAAACATCGACGCAAAGGTGGACTCCGTGGCGCCATTCAAGCTCAAATGTTTCCTGGATGCCTACAAAGGCTATCACCAGATTCAAATGGCACCACAAGACGAAGACAAGACTGCCTTCAGAACCGACAAGGGTGTTTTCTGTTACACAAAAATGCCCTTTGGTTTAAAGAATGCAGGCGCCACCTATCAGAGACTTATGGATTCGGTTTTCAATGAACAAATTGGAAGAAATCTGGAAGTCTACGTTGATGATTTGGTGATCAAGAGCAGGGAGGAGAGACAAATGCTCAAAGACATCGAGGAAACTCTTCAGCGCCTAACGGAAGTTAACATGAAGCTCAACCCGAGCAAATGTACTTTCGGCGTGGAAGAGGGGAAATTTCTTGGTGTAATGGTCACTAAGGATGGTTTCGAGGTGAACCCTGAAAAGGTGGAAGCCATCCTTGACATGCCTTCACCATCCACCATGAAAGAGGTTCAGAAGCTGAATGGTAGATTGGTGTCAATCAACAGGTTCCTAGCGAACCACGCCAGCAAATCTACTCCATTCGTTAACACTTTGAGGAACTGCTTGAAGAAGAGCCAATTCAAGTGGACGCCTGAGGCTGAGCAAGCTTTCAGTGAGATAAAAGAATGTCTCATAAAGCTGCCCGCGCTCACAGCTCCACTTCCTGGCGAAACCCTAACATTGTACTTGTCAGCTGGAGACCGCGCCATCGGCGCAGTATTATTGGTGGATCGCAAGGGGATCCAAACGCCAATATACTATGTGAGTCGGGTGCTGACAGACCCTGATACGCGCTATTCCATCATGGAAAGGTTAGTTTTGTCACTAACACACGCGTCGCGCAAACTTCATAGATACTTCAATGGTCATCCTATTGAAGTTCTGACTGGTTACAACATCCAGCAAGTCTTGCGACGCCCAGCGCTCTCCGGAAGGCTGACAAAGTGGGCGCTGGAATTAGGTGAACACACGATCACCTATAAGCCCCGTCCAGCAATAAAACGTCAAGTTCTGGCGGATTTCATCACGGAAATCCCAGAGGGAAAGATTGAATAAGCTCAGCGCGAGGTAGATCCTCCGCGAGCAAATGATGAAGAAGATGTTTGGAGGCTATTCACTGATGGAGCCTCCAACAGCGAAGGATCCGGCGCGGGCCTCAAACTGGTGGACCCTGATAATCATGAATATACTTATGCTATTAGGTTGGACTTCAAGAGTACCAACAATGAGGCTGAATATGAAGCCCTGCTGGCTGGTCTGCGCATTGCGCGCAAGTTTGGAGTTAAGAAGCTAGAGGCCCATGTTGATTCGTACTTGGTAGCAGCACAAGTCAGTGGCCTTTATGATGCCAAGGAGAACACCATGCCTCTATATCTAGAGCAGGCGAAAAAGCTCACTGAGCAATTTGACAGCTTCAGAATCATTCATATTCCGCGCAGTGAAAACAAATCTGCAGATGCGCTGAGTAAGATGGCATCAACCAGTTTTGATCACTTTGGCAAAGATGTCAGTGTAGAAGTAATGAGCAACCCGTCGGTGGTGGCGAAGTCTGTCTTGGTAACCCATACAACCCCTTCATCATGGATAACTCCAATAATGGAATTCTTGAAGGAGGGAAAGGTACCAGATGATCACGCACAAGCGAGGAAGATAAGACACAAGGCGCAGAACTATGAACTGCTTGACGATACATTATATCGACGCTCTTATCTTGGGCCGCTCATGAAATGCTTGGATGCTGAGGAAGCAAGCTATGTGATCAGAGAGATACACGAAGGAATCTGTGGAATTCATGCTGGCCCGCGCATGGTGGTTGCCAAGGCAATGAGCGCAGGCTACTATTGGCCAGGCATGTACTTGGACGCTTTAAAAGAGATCCAAAAGTGCAAAGCATGTCAGAGCTATGCGCCAAACACCATGCGGCCAAAGAACAACTTGATTCCGGTAACCTCAGCATGGCCTTTCCACAAATGGGCAATCGACATTGTGGGTCCCCTACCGCAGGCGCCTGGGCGAGTAAAATTTTTGGTTGTGGCAGTAGACTATTTTACAAAATGGGTTGAAGCCAAGCCACTAGCAAAAATAACAGCCGAAGCAATGAAGCAGTTTATCTGGAGCCACATCATATGCCGTTTTGGCTTGCCCATGGAAATTGTTAGCGATAATGGCAAGCAATTCACTGACAAGAAGATTTCCAGCTGGCTCAAAGAATTGCGCATTAACCAAATTTTCACTTCAGTCTATCACCCTCAGGGGAATGGACAAGTGGAACGCGCAAATCAAAGTTTGTTAAATGGGCTGAAGAAAAGGTTGGAGGGAGAATCCCATTCTTGGGTCGAAGAGTTACCTAATGTCCTGTGGGCGCACAGGACATTAAGCAAAACTAGCAATGGCGAATCCCCGTTTAGCCTAACCTATGGGACAGAGGCTATGATCCCAGCAGAAATTGGATGCCCATCCCATAGGGTACTCATGATGAGCAAGACTGATAACGAGCGCGAAAGAAGATTGGACCTCAACTTGCTTGAAGGGCGCAGAGAAGCGGCTATCATCAATGAAGCCAAATACAAGAAAAAGCTGGAAAAATATTATAATCAGCGCGTTAAAGAATGCCACTTCAAGAAAAATGATTTTGTCCTTCGAAACAATGAAGCTAGCCGCGCTGTACCCCCAGGAAAAATGTCCCCCAATTGGGAGGGACCTTATCAAATCTCAGAAGAATTGGGGAAAGGCGCGTATGCTTTAAAAGATTTGAATGGAAAAAAGATACCGCGCGCATGGAATGCAGCACAGCTTAGAAAATGCTTCATGTAAAAATTTAAATATGTAATCAAGGCCTTTAAGCCATCATGAATGATGATTCGCGCTATCTTTCAATATTTGTTCTATTACCTTTGCATACATGTTTCACACTTCCTTTATTAATTTGGAGCAATATGACAACACTATATTGACTTCAAACCAAAATAAAACGAAGTAAAACATACATGCGCGAGCCTTAGCTCAAACACGTTAACGAGTCTTAACTCTAAAAACGTCAGGGCCTTAGCTCAAAACACTCACAAACATCCATCTTACATCCCGCGCAGCCTGATCATAAAAATCCCTAAACACAACTAAGGCAAAGTACATGCCAAATCATAGTTGTTGAGGTCTCAGGTCGAGGTCGCGCACGGAATAATAGTGGATATCTGAGTAACACATGCTGACATGTAATGGCTAAAACTCATAATTCCATATAAAAAACGCGCGACAACGAGGCGCAAAAAAGGAATTGTGAAAAGTCATCGCGCGTGTCAGCATAAACAAGATACTGCGAAACCACTTACAAAATAGGACTATGGTTAAGTGAATAATTTCCTTACAACCTTGTTCTTATTTTAACGTGCAAGCATATCTTATATCTATACAAGCAAACATGAAGAGATGAATGGAAATGCGCAAGATGTGAAAAAGGGAAAACAAATTTCATTCCATAGCGTTGAAATTTACAAGTATGATGAGTTACAAATTACAAGTATAAAAAAAAATATATATATATATATATAAAATTTGATGAAGGGCTTCTCAAGTCTCCACGTCGACGTCAGCCGCTTCATCACCCTCATCATCTCCCGCAGCATCTGGCGCGGCCTGCTCCTCATCTCCGAACTGACCATAGTCAAGTTCTTCCTCCTCATTGGAGTCTTCTATCACGACGGTGTCAGGAGCAGATTCTTTCGCAGCGCCAGAGCCGCTGGCAGGGGCAACATCCCCCGCGCCACCATCATCGCTACCAGCCCTCTCGCATTCATCGAGCAACTTCTTTAGCGCGCCGAGGTCGGGCTGGTCAGCAAGCGCAGCTATCTGCAAATCATTAGAAAAGTATTGAGTACAAAACACTTGGAAAATTAATCAAGTAAAACTCATTAAGGTCAAGGTACCTGCATAAGGATGGGGATGGGAGTATTCATATACTTCTCCCCCACCGCGGCCATGTCCGCGCAGGCCGCGTCGCTCTTGTAAGGGTACTCGGATGGGTTCTTCTTCAACATGCCATATTCATACCCATCCGTAAACCCTTCAGCTCGACCCACCAAGCGCGCGGCAGCATTGCAGTCCATCACAAGGGCCTGAAACTCGGCAGAATATTTCATCGCCAAAGCGCAACGAGTCATGCCCTGTGACACCAGCCATTGGCGATCCTGCGCGAGGCCAGCAACAGACGTCTCGAGGGCAGGAACCTGGGAGTTTAATAACTCAACAGTTTCCTTGGTCTTTTTTAGCTCCTCTTTATCAGACGCTGCTGCCGCCAAAATTTTTTCTTTCTCCGCCTGCGCAGCATCAAGTGCTTCCTGGCTGGACGCTGCCGTCGCCAAGGCCTCATCTCTATCGGCCTGCGCGGCCGCCAACTCCTTCTTCAGGCGCGCAACCTCACTCTCCAGTGATGATTTCTCAGGGATACTCTGGACGATAGCTTGGTCACGCGCCTCCGCCTGCTGTTCCAAGACACGCACTCTCCGCGCGTACTTGGCAACTTCGGCCTCTGCCACCTGCTGCTTCTCCCGCGCAGCTTGGAGCTCATGCCCGCGCTTAATAAAAGCGGTGTTGGCACTTGCTCGGTTTTCGCTGAGCGACGCCTGGAGTTTCTCAGCTCGTGCGCGAGCATCAGAAAGGTTCCAGGCGGCCACCTTAGCCTCTTGCTGGGCTGCCACAAGAGCATCGCGTACTTTAATATAATCACGATGAAGCTCTTGGGAGGCAGCAAAGAAAGCCGACCCAGCGAAAATGTGGTCATTCAGCAAGTCCGCGCGGGTGCGCTCCTCCTGATACCTCCTTTCAGTAGGAGGCACGGCATGAGCCCAGAAGTCCTCGCATACACCCATGGATTGGAAGGAACTGCCTTCATTAATATTCCATCTCGGGCGGTAAACGTGGTCACCTTCCTGCAAAACACAAGAAATGTTCTAAGTCATAAAACATACTTATATGGAGGTACGCGCAGCGGAGCAACAAATTAAAACATACCTGCGGGGATGAAGCAGAAAAGTCAGCGCCAGCCCCACCTGAAGTCTGCGCTGCGAAGTCTTGTGGCATCGCAGGGCTGGCGCGGTCTCCCAAGGAGTCCTCAGCTTGAGCCCCCTCATCCTCCTCATCTTCTTCAATAGGCCTCTTCTCCTGCGACCTGGAGGGCTCCAAACCAGTTACGCGGGGAGGGCTGTGTGTAGGAGGAGGCGAGGGAGGTCTCGGCGTCGCCATTTCGGCGCGCAATACGGCTTCCTGCTCCTTTGTAATCCCAATAAGGGGAGACTCAGCACTAGCAGGAGCAGGAGCAGAACCAGCGGCGCCGGCAACGGCGCCAGGAGTGTCGCCAGCAACTTGTACGCCAGCTACAACTCCTATGAACAAATCAACAAGGAAAATTGGTTTATGACTGGATCCAAAAGAAAAAATTCAGAAGACAAATGTGCAAAACATACCTTGGCGCAATTCTGTTCGCGCGGCGAACATCGCCATAAAGTTCATTCTACCCTTTTCAGAGGGTAGAACAGGGGACTTCGAAGCAGCCCCCGGCGCAGCCTCAGGAACTTGTGGCGCCTGCGGCTGATCTGCGACCGTCGCCGGTCCTGCAAACATTCAAAGGAGCAAAGGTTTAATAATAATTCAATCAGATGAAGATAAGCAAAGTATACCTGTCGCATGCGCGCCACTGCTTCTCTCTTCAGCCGCGCGAACGGAGGAGGTGACGCCACCATACCTCAAGTGGACAGGAGGTCTGCCCACTTTCACAGGCAGGGAAGCTAAAGAAACCTTGGTGGTAAACACCTGGGTTTCCTTAGGTCCCTTCGTTTGAGCATGGGGATGAGCGACAGGGGTGTCATCTTTCTTCTGTCTCTTACTGCCCCCTGCGCCAGATTTCCCCTTAGCTTTGCGCTTTAGTAGGGGCGCCTCCTCTTCCTCATCCTCCTCTTCCACGAGCTCCAACTCGTAGTTTTCGAGCGCATCTGCAAATACAAACAACAGAACTGTTAATAAACTTTGGTATTCTAAGGGAATGAGCATAAGTGCGAAGGCTTACCAGGCGCGTCGCTATCAAAGTCAAATTCCAGATCCACTGGGATGAACATGTCATCGAAGCGATCTGGGAAACCAACCTCCCCAGCGCCAAGCGCGACGGAGCCACCCTCCACTTGATCATCATAAGCGGCGTGGATATAATCCTTGGTGACTGCGCAAAAACAAGTCAAGTAATATCAGCAAAAGAATTATGTTCGCGCAGAAAAAGAAATAAAGCAATGAAATAAACTTACACAACCCGTCGACTTGGATAACGGGCTCAAGCGCGCTGTCGGCCCATAGCTTACTCATGCCGACCCCCACCAGCGCCTCCTCGCAAATTTTCTTCGCGGGGGATGGTTCATCGGTCAGTTTCTTAACCCAGGCGCCGGTTGGGTTCTTAATAACATCCGCATCCGCGGGCGCAGAATTGATTGCGCGCATCGTCATGCGGATGGGGATTACACCAGCCCTAATGTAGAAGAACCTCTCAGACCAGTCATGAAGGCTCTTGAATGAAACAGTGGAGCACTTCACCTTCTGACTGCGAGGAATAAAAGAGAACCAATTGTCTTGGATCTTGGGCTTGTAAAAATACTGAAAGCGCCGAGGAGTAGGCTCCTCGCGCTGGGATTTGCACATAAACTCAAAGTGAGTCATGCGCACAAGTCCAAAAGGATGGACTTGGGATATATGAATCCCATAGAACTGCAGCAGTGCACCCACAAACCTTGTCATCGGGAGACGAAGGTTGCAGTGGGTGAAAAAATGGCTATATAAGGATATATAACCGGCAGGCGGGTCCGCCGCCGATTGCCCGGCCTCAGGCAACATGCAGCCAAACAGGGTGGGAAAGCCCTGAGAGGCGATAAGGCTGTCAAGATCAGCCTGCCTCAATTTGCAGGGGATTTCATTCCACCTCCTCACCACCTTGGTCCTCCTTACCTCCTCCGATGAGCCCTCAGCAACCTTCTTCCCCTTGCCTTTCTTCTTCAACGTCGACATCACTACGGATTTAACACGGCGTTTTCGGGAGACGATTGAGGTGATCGACAGGTTCGAGGAGTCCGAGCTATCAGACATACAACTGAAAAATCTAACAACGGAAACTTCTGAAGAACAGATATTTCAGAAGACAAAGAAAGAAAAACTCAGAAGAGAAAACAAGAAGATGAAGGATAAAGAACTCCAAGGGCTGGCTTTTATAGGCCGAGGAGAGAGAAATTTGGGTGCTGAACGGACTTCACGCGCCCCCACTCGCAGGTATAAGCCAACGCGAGCGCGACACGTGCCCCTGACAACTGTGTGAGAGGACACGAAAAGAAAAATACGGCGGGTGCCACAGTTCACGCGCCCCCACTCGCAGGTCTTGGCCAACGCGAGCGCGACACGTGTCCCTGACAGCTTGTGAGGGGACACGAAAGGCAACTGTAGCACCTCGAGCACACGAAATGTCTGACACGTCTCCATCACTGACCCACGTCAGCAACCATCACGTACATGGACGATTCGTTTTCAACCAAATGGATAGAACTTCGCGCAACGATGGAAACAACCAACAAAACGACAAAACCCCTTTAAAAGACCAAATCAGTAAGTCTAATATCTATCTTACCGCGCTCGCGCGAGATAAGACACACATTAGACTGGGGGGGCTTGAAGAGGTATGTACCCGCCTCAACATCGAGCGGGGCGGGTCAACCCACAAGATATATACAAGACATTAGAAATCAAAGATATTATCAAGGCACAAAGCCAAAACTTATGCTCAAGCATCACATGCTTGCACACATCACATATGCTCAAGCATCACATATGCTCACGCATCACATGTGCTCATGCATCACATATGCTCGCGCGTATCACATGCTCACGCATCATATATGCTTAGGCATATCACATCGTGCGTGGCGCATCCGCGCGCGGCGCATATCACATGCTCGCGCATCATACATGCCCACCCATATCACAGTTGCGCATGGCGCAGCTGCGCGTGGGGCATCCGCGCGTGACGCGTATTACATGCTTGTGCGTATCGCATCTGCGCATGAAATATCTGCGCGTGAGAATAAAGAGAAGACCTCGCGCATCCTCAGGATGGGCGCATATCACACATGCACATAGTCAACCTCGTCCTTATCCAAATCAGGATTAGGGCAACCTTGATTGTGCACGTCAGTCAACCTTCCAGAAGGCATCTTTTTAAGGAATAAGGATATGCTGATATTGACAGCTGCTAAATGAAAGGTGGACAGTTCAGCATGACTCATGGGTTACCACGTGATCATAACCAATGAAAAAGCACCAGGTGTCTCCAGGGACACGTGGCGCAAATCGATTGGAGGAGGCCAACAAAACCCTAATTTGGTCTCAGCTCAATCAGTGGAAACCCTAGCACTATAAATACATCATAACGTACACAGTTACAGACACATTGATTCACATTGAAGCATATTCAATTACATTCACTGACAGGCAGCCCTAGTCAGTTACTTTCTCATACACAGAGAGACAACCACATAATCATACAGAGTAACATACAGTATTCAGCTATTAAGCAATACTCTCCCAATTCCCTTACTCTCACATTATTATCTTCTCCTACACATACTTATTCTCACGCCGGAGGGTTACCCCAAGGAGGACCCCTCTGTCCCTTTCTGAGGGGTAAGTAACGGCGTTGTTCGTTTTGTAGGTGGAAGAACATTGATCCAGACGAACCATCGGTGAAATAGTATAATCACACCCGAGGAAAGTATATCTGCTACCAGTGAGTAGATCCACGTTTCTTCAATTTACGAGAGTGAGAGCTCGAACTTGGCTCTTTACCGAAAGCAGTGGCTCGGCTCGTGAGTTGTTTTTAAGCTTGAGCTCGACTTGTTTATTATTAGTTAATTATATACGTTTTTATTATTTATTAGGTCAAAATTTTGATTAATTTCGTTCGAATTATTTACATGTTATGTTAATTCGTGTAGAACTTGCATAGTATTATACTGTTTTAGACACTATTGTTTGAGTCTAGGTGATGCAAACGGGCTGAGCTCGTGCTTTACGAGAGCTCGAGCTTGCTCGTTTCGAGCTCTTTATTAAAAGCTCGACTTGTGAGTTGTTTTTCCAAGCTTGAGCTCGGCTTCTTTATTATTTATTAGTTAATTTATAATTTTATATACGTTTTCAGTTATTGTTATAAATTTTGAAAAAAGCCTCGCTTGGCTTGAGCTTGCGTGGTACTTTGAAGAAGCCGAAGCTCGGCTCGAGCTAGGCTGGGCAGTGTGAAATTAATACATAGAAGTCCATAGAGGTAAATCTTAAAAATACACAACGCTTGCTAAGGCTCGAGCTTCCAATACAAGGCTCGAGCTTGGACTTGATAAGTGATAACTAAACGTGCTTTATTTGAGGCTCGGGCTCGAAAAGCTCGGGTCGTTTCGAGCTTTTTATCAGTCTGAGTTCGAGTAGCTCGTGGGCGGCTCAGCTCGTTTGCACTCAGACCTAGGAGTGTGCACCAACCGAATGTTCTATGGCGGGAAGTTTGTTTATGCTCGTTCGTTTAATAATAGAATGAACATGAACTAGGAATTTTGCTAAATGAACTAAATGAACAAACACAAGCATAGGCCATGTTCGTTCAATTGTGTTTGTG